>NC_133932.1:120777237-121080267 GCF_031877795.1 Strix aluco
TCTAGGGGAGTTGTCAAAATTCTCAAAGATTGTAATTGATTTGGTGTTTGTAGCAGGATCTTTACTGTAAATAAAGTCTATTAACCTAACTTCTTTGATAATTGGGGTCAAAAGCTTGGAACTAACATAGGCCCTTACTGCATCTTCAGTAATATTCTTAACAGTTCTTAATTTTTAACTTTATACTGCTAGCAAGTGTTGCATATTTTTGGCTATAAAAGTTACCAGGAAATGACTCTAGTCTGGAGTGCTTTTGTCTATGATACAATAGAAATTTGAAACCTAGAGCTTTGAATTGTTAACTACCAAAAATATAAATATTATTTTTATGTTGTAAGAACAGTAGCTTACTGTTGAGTAAATCCAAGATAACTATGCTCCCTAAAAGTTAGAAATATCTCCTTGGAAAGAAGTAGATTTTATCTTATCTACATACTGATAGAACAGATGCCTCTTTTTTTTGTCCAGAAAGATGGGTAATGATGGTACAAGGTAAGCAATCTCCTCACACTCAGTTCCTGTGTTTTCACCCAGTGGTGCATGGGGCACCCCAGATCGGGAATTGCAGAAAAATGTCTGTTCAGCCCTGGCCTATAGCACACACAGGGCATGTATCTGCTGAAGTCTGCTACCAGCTATCTGATAAACACATTTTTAAAGGGTCTCTGCATTTGTTAATTTGGATGAGTTGACAGGATGACATAACTACATGCCTGGTAGAGATGCTAAATTTCAAAATTTGTGCTCTTATGAACAAAAGTACTAGAAATCACCAATGTAATGGTTGTTACTTCCTACTTCATGAGAATTGATTTGCTTTAACCATGGGGACTTTTTATTTGATTGGTGTTTTCTTTCAAATGGCCCCAAACCATTTTGGTCCAAATTCTCTAATGCTATGACAGCCTGGGGGAGACACTGGAAATGAAAAGTTTCAGCCTGAATGGTTCAAATATGACAGTTATGAGCAATGGAAAATTATATCTGTTAATGGGAAATGTGTCACCTTTAGTTGTAAAAAAGGCTTGTAATATTGCTTATGATGTAGACCGAAAAAAAATTGAGGCCAAAGGTGATGACTCCATCCCTGTTGGTCTCTTCCTGTGTCATTGTTGTTTTTAGTAAAGACCCAAGAGCCAGAGGTGGTAAGTCTGCTGTCTAATGCTAAGAGATGTTGGGGGGTGCCTAGTGTGAGGTGAGATGTGCATTCTTTGGGCTTGTCTTAATTACACAGCTGTCACACAGGTCTCTGTGGTTGCAAGGTCTAGGTTCCTGACAGTCCTTTCCAATCCAAGGTTCCTGGATTCCTCCTGTCGCAATGAGGGTAATGCCAAAGTTGCCTTAAATCTGTCTTCTACCTACCAAGAATATGCCTGAAGATGTCTGAGTTATGGGAACATAAAGACTACCAGGCGTTTGTATTTTCATGTTGCATTACCCATTTTTCAGGGGAATATAACGGTCTGAAGAGCAGCAAGAGGTATATTTCTAAATAATTTGTCTGCACCATATGACTGATTGATTTAGTCCAGGATCTTGTCTCTCTCTGTCACTGGCAGAATATAACTGGAGGCAGTCAAAAGGTAGAATGCACACAAACATATGTGGTGGGGAAGTCTTTTCTGACTTTATCTAGTGGGAGGTATAAAGGTTATCTTTTATGGATTAACTTTCAATGTTTTCATTATCCATATAAAGGACTAAATGTTTTCTGACTCTTATTAAATCCTTTGCCTGGATGAGTCTTTTCAATAGTTGAGCAGGGTTATTTTTCAGTGTTAAATAAAAAGAATATTCCCTCTCCTGCTTTTAATTCTCTTTCTTCTTTCATTGAATGTTACGTTCCTCCTTCATTACGAGAGAGGATCATTAAACTTACAAGCTCAATACCTTTAATGTCTATATTACAGATCCCCTCCAGCCTTTCTGGCTGCTTACTTTATAGCTGTTAATTATAAGTTTTGCCATCTCAATATTACTGTGGGTTTTTTGGTGGGGTTTTTTAGGTCATTAAGGAAAAAACAAATGCAGTTCCTTTAAATATCCTCATCGTAACAGCCCTGCTTTGAAAAACTGATCACTCTGTTCTTCATTCCTTCCCTTACCCTGCTTCTGAACTGACAGAATATCTAGCTCCTATATTACCTTATTATCTTCTTATGAAAAACTTTGCCAAGGGCTTTCTAAATGTTATACATGCTCTCACCTTCTGCTGAGTGTTCCTTTCAAAAGGATGCCATTTTCCTTTGCAAAAGTCGTCTTATTTACTTTCTATTATGCCTCTCAAGGTGTGCAATAGTTCTATTTCAGTCACTCCATTATGAATGAACTGGTTAGGACTAAGTAAAAGTTCTACTCACCTACAATTCATATGGTCAAATGTGAAGCTTTTTAGCTGATCGAGCTGCTAACAAAAAAGGAAAAAACATAATGCAATGTCTTCTAGAACTCAGCTGAAAGTTGATATTTTAAGAGCTTACAGACTTCCTCACCGGGGACCTTCCCAGGCTGCTGGCTGTGGCTATTTAATCACCCATTTTTTTCCAGTACCAGCTCTTCTGACATACCTTTCTCAGACTGTGCCTCTTTAATCAGAGCTTCTTAGCACCCTTTGTGTGAAGAAAATTACTACAAAGACATCATCTCACCCCCCTGAAAACATCCTTGCTCTCCTTGATGAAGAGTTTTATATGTTTTACAACACATGCTGGTGTGGTAGACCTATGAATTCATTGCTCCTTCCACAAATAGAAGTGTGCGAGGATGAAGAAACTCACCTGGGTGATTTGGAAAGCTGCCTACCATCTGGTGTGGTCATACCTGGTTGTTGGTATGATGGTGGCAAGAAGCCTTATCATGTCTGAGCTTGCCTGGGTCTCCTGTGGGGCTGCAGCAGGTGGAGCTGACATGCAGCATGTGTTCAAAAAACTAACTGCTTCAAAAATGGCAATTCATACATTTAGGAAAATGAGCTATGTGATGCGATTGTCTCCAGCAGCAGGGAACTGGGCAAAATTAAGTGGCAGATCCTTAATGACCTGTGAAACAAACTAATAAAAGGGACTGAAAAGTGCACACAAAATGCCGTAAGCGTTTTATATCCACTGTGCCTTAGTGAAATGCACAGTGAGAATTAGACTGTCTTGGTTTAAGTCTGAGTCTCATAACATGCAAAAAAGCATACGAGACTGGTGATGAATTATAACTTCTGTTCTATAAATAAATTTTTAAAAACTTAGATAGATTACGATTACTAAAAAATAAACCTGTATGTGATCTGAAATAAATACTCTGCTGTGTCTCAACATAATGCCTTGCCAAAGGGCTGAAATACTAACTACTGAATACCAGTTTTATAATGGACTTCATTATAATTCAGGAATTGCAGAGCTAGCTGGCTTTGAGGAGATAATGCTAACTACTTTTACTATTTGCAAGCATAGAACATGGCGAGACAAATTGATACTTGAGGTAAGGACCAAAACCTACATGCTGTATGGCAATGCAACAGCATTTTCAGAAGCTGTTAAGAACAAAGACCAAACTGATATTTAATAGGACTTGTACTCCTAAAGAATTCAGATGGTTTTGAAAGTCTTACCTGTAATCTATGTTGCAAAATGAACAGAAATCTGTGATCGCAGAAATAGATTGTTTTCTGAAGCAGTTACGTATTTGTGATAGATAAGCGGCACTTGCTAACAGCAACTGACAATGTGATTATTTGACAAACAGAAATGATGCAGGGCCTGATTCTCTGCTGTTGCAGATCACTCATGGGCACTCAAACCTGGGTAGAGTGACATTCAGTCTGTCAGGAGAATACTGCATTCATTTAGCATTTGAATGAGATGACTGCTTGAGTTTCTAGGCAAGGAAGAATTGGGGTCATGACAATTTCATAGCGGGTTTCCAAGTTTAGCTTTATTTACAAATGTTAGCAGGTTGGCATAAATTTAAGCTGGCATAACTCGGGAGCCCTAAATTGTATGCCAAAAAGGGCATGTCAGACAGATTGGCATACATGAAATTAGCTCTGAAGATTATTCATGAATTTTACTTTATGTAAACATTGGATTAGAAACAGACCCAGGCATGAGAGATGACTGTATCTACACTAGCAAGCATTGTGGAGCACTAGGAACAGACCTGGGGGGCAAAACAGTAACTGTTGAGCACTAAGCACCTACATTATTTGTATTTCTGTGGATTTTACTGTGGACAGGCTCTAGTCTGGTCCTGTGGGCTGACTGCCCTTTGGAACATGGAATTCATCAGGGAAACTTCTGGAGAGCAGCCTGCTCTCTAAGGCCACTCTGCCAGGCTTTGCTTCTAAAGTGCAATCCCAATCCAAATTAAAACGCTATAGTAGACATGTCTCATCTGAATCTACTATTTTACTTAAACAATTAAATGATTCAATCATTTTGCTCCTAATTATTGTGCTGTGAGCTGTACGAACCTTTCATTCTTTTCTGTGTAGGCTCCAATGTCAATGTGAAAGGTACAGCAAGGTAGTTCAAATGAACCCTGATCTTTAAAGAAAATCTGTGAGTGGTTAGTTTTGAATCTTGAAAACACCTTGAAGGAGTATCTGCAAATAGGAGAAATCTTAAATCTCAGATATATCACTGTTGTAGCAGTCTGGCTACATGCTGAACATACAGGCTTTTCAATTACCTGATTGAGGCATATGCATCTCCCTGCGTAGTATACAGGAAAACAGGCACCCAGGGCTTGATTCAGTTGTCTACACTGTGTCATCTGGTATTACTGAGATTCCCTAAATCAGAAGAGAAGCCCTCATAGGGCTGGCAGGAAGTATGGGAGACCTGTGCTCCTTTGGAGCAGCAGTAGGAAGACAAGAATGATACCGCAGGGCACCTCAAATGCTATTAATGCCAATGTGTCAGCCAGTGAATTTAATATCTACATTTCATGCTTTGTGGCACCATGTTTATTAGATACATAAATCCTTATTTGTATGTAACCCCCAAATTCATACAATTAGTAGTGCTGAAAGCAGTGATAATCCACTGTGAAATAAGACGGTGCACTACTGTAACATAAAGTAGCACCTTGTGATGATGATGGTTCACCATGCATTTGAATAAGTAGCTAGCAGGGATTTGTCATATTCATGGCTGTTGATGTGTCCATTTTACTTACTCCTTTTTCATCCTTTTTTGGTGGCCATTAGCTGTTTTTTTCTTAAAAAAGGAAATCTCCCTCAGTTTGTTTTCCCTTCACTAAGTTATAAGTTACAAAGTCTTACTTCTTCACAGTAGCATAGTTTTAGTGCAAGATTATGAGTCTCACCTACATCTTTTTTGTCTGGTTGGCAGCAGCTTAGTGTTTTAAGAAAAAAGTTTATACCATTATAAATCTGTTTTTTAACATAAGAACATTAGCATTCTGTTAGTGTATACATGTTCCCTTTCGATGACACTTGTTTTATAATTTCATAATGTTTCATAATTTGTTTTCATAATGACTTTTCAATGTTTGTGATCATCTAAAATTCAAGTCTGAACATCATGAAAATTGAAGACTTCCTTGATGCTCTTTGGATATACTTTAGTCATAGAAGAAGGCTGTACAAAGTTTTTTAAACATGCTGGATCTTTAAAATGTGCTTTCTAAGAGTAGAACATCCATTCATCTGCTTCACTTGGCTTTTCCTCAGTCTAGTATTGATTTTAGTCAAGTACTACTACCCATCAGTAGACCAGTTAGATTTAAGTGCATTCTTGAAGCTTGGCATATGCTTAAATGGTTCTCTGAAACGGGAGGAATTGTGAATGCACCCAAACTCAAGGATTTGACCTTCCTCTCCGAAGATATATTTGGTACAGAAAGGAGGTGTGTTGACACTTTCATCAACTGGACAGATCAGAACATGTTTAAATTATTTCCTCCAGAAAAGATAATACAATTTTTGTTATGAATAGCAAATAGTAGACTCAAGTCACTAGTCAATCTTTGCTATTAATGACAGAATCAAATAGTGCAGCATGTTTGGAAAGTGTCAGCTTGGCATGTTTCATTTTCTGTAAAGAGCAAATAGAATGAGACACTTATTTGCAGCATATTTGACTTCCACAGCAAATCCTAACAATGGTGACATTTAAAAAATACATTTTTGCAATAATACCATTACAAAGCCATCTAGGCTTGATATGAGTAGCAGAGGTCATAATGAATCCTTACAGTTATCTGTGGGAATATCAGATTTCTTTTAGAGGAGATAAACATTTGTTAAATGTACCATAAAACCACTGTTACCCAAGGTTTTTAATTTTCCTTTGTAACAGACCAGTTCGATGAATTTTCCTGATTAGCTCTGGAAAAATTAATTTTAAAATTAGGTGTGTCTCAAACAGAAAAAGATAGTGAAATGCTCAGGAGTCATTACAGATTGATTTATATGAGGAATAAGCAGTGTCCATCGTGGGAGCAGGCTGGCTGCACACACAGGGAGATAGAAAAATGGGGTCTGCCAGCACTGACCTGCTCTGAGCTGCTGAAGAGGATTAAAAACCCAGGCCTGATATGAAAAGAGAAGTAGGCAGTAAAGCATCTAACTTCTGGGTAATACTTCCCTGTTTTCTTGAAGGGGACTGAGAACAGACCTGGGAGAGGTGCCTGGGCTCCCAGGAAAAAGTGGCAGAGAGGAGTCCAAAATGAGACCTTCATTGCTGTGAAGCAGTAAGGACATGCAGACTGCAAGGGGATTGTTGGAAATGCCTCATCTTTCTGGAAATGAGGGCATAAATCAGGGCAAGAAGAGAAGAAGCTAGAGCCCAAATAGGATTTAGAAAACAGAATCCTTTCCCAAAGACAGATGTGAATGTAATACCTATGGGCCAATGAGAGTTTGGTCCCACATCTATTCTGGCAAGTGTATTTACAGCTAGACTACTGTGCAAAACACTGCATAGCAACCTCCTCTGCTACCTTGTTAAATAGTAGTGTCTGTGAGTGAGACATCAGTGCTGTCCATGACGGCAGGGTAATTGAAGAGCACTCACTCTGTGAGACTCTTCACGGACAGAAGCTGGGCTTTGCTGCTTTGTTGCCTTCTGTTATATCTCAGGCAGGAGGCTGCTACGGGCCCAGCTGGAGCACCTCTGGGACATGTGTGCAGGCACCTACAGTGTGTTTAGGGCCAGCAAGGAGATGCTCAGAGAGCCTCTGTGTCCCTTGCCACTGTGTGAGGCCTTTCAGGCTGCAGTTTAGGACTTGTGCCGAAAGGCTGCTGAAGTCTTGTTTTAGGTGTCTAAATCATTCCTTTGGATCTCTTGGTTCTTTCTGGCTAATCAGGAATTATAATTGAGGTAACAGAGATAATGATTTTGTGTAGATCACTTCTCAAGTTACGCTTTTTGTAGAATGGAGGGAAAACGTATGCTGATGAAAACCGACTTCGTGGTTCAGTTCTGTAAATTGGTAACAAGAGAGTAACTAAGGATGTTACAATAAAATCAGAATGTACATTTTAATGCAGTTCCCTTCATGCAGTCTGTACTATAAATGGCAGGCTACTAAAGGACATTCTCCATGTTGTCATGCATTTTAACTCCCTAATTTGGCTATTCAATTTGAACTACAAATGCAACAGTCTCTGGATTTTTAAACCTCTTGGCTAATGGAATAGATGGCTTCAGCAGTGTCCTATGAGAAAAAGACATGCTACAGGCTGTGCCAAATTAACTTCGTTTCTTTAATTTAAGAGGCACATACTTGCTGCTGGTTGAAAACTAATATGAAATTGGACATGGTTGGCTAACAGTAATGATACAATTTCTAATTTTTGCTTTACTATGTCTGCTAAGTGCAAATTTACCTTCAGAGTTCAGGCAAGAGGAAAAATATCAACAATATTAGCATCTGACAGAAAGTATGTTTGTTCTTTTAGCAGTTCTTTTTCTTCATTAGTTGTTTTTTAAAGACACTTAGTTTAAAGAAAATTAATAGTTCCTTTTCTATGGCTGGAGAGATTATATTTTATAATTTTCCTTTGAACATGTATTATCTTTTAATAGGTGTTTTTTTCAGAGAACATGACAATAATTGCTAGATAAAAAAAAAGCAGTTTGATAGAGCTTGAATGCTGGCTTGATCCTATTTCTATTGAAGTCAGAGACTTCTTCAGTAAGAAGAGAGTTGGAATTTGCTTCATGATTGTTTCTTTTCTCCTGCCAAATCCTCTTTCACTCATGCAAGGCAGCGAAGAGTTCTGCTTTCAGTCACAGTGCAGTAAATCTGGTCTAACTGCACTGACTCAATGGGCTTATTTTTGTAGAGATCCGTATAAATGAGAGAAGGATTTATTCCAGTTGGATTCATGCTTCTTGTTAGTGAGGTAATGTACTATATAATTGGCTCTATCAATAAAACTTTCCCAGTATTAGCTTCTTTTTCAGTCCGTGTATGGAAATAGATGGAATATATCATAGTCTCTAATAGATATGAAAGGTACAGTGTCCTGGAACAAAAGAAGTTTTTATTTGGCTGGGGCTTTTCATGTTTTATCCTGAAATTTAAAAATAGCAACAAAGTGACATGTATTGCAATCCATTGCTCATTTTTTGTTCCTTAACTGTCCTAGATGTTGTGACTGCTGACAGAATCGTACCCTGACTGAAGGGTTGGATCCTAAAGTAAGAAGCACACACTGTGTCCTTGTGCTGTTTATTATTTATAGCACCCACAAGGTCCTATCGATAGAAGATCTGGGAACACATAGTTTGAATCTTAGACAACTCACACTTAATGAAAGTGAAGAATATGAAGGTAACAGATCGAAGAAAGGCAAAATCTGACAAAATTCACATTATCATAGTTGCATTGAGGGTAGGATTTTAGCTTGAAAAAGTTGTAGTTGAGATAACAAATGTTCTCTACTATAGTTATAAGAAAACAGGAAAGGAGAGGGTCTTTTCTAGACAGAGTGGAGAGTCTTAATACGAAATCTTGGAAGGAGTCTTTATATTGTTTAACTTTGTGGAAAAACAATTTTGAGTGGGTGCTGTGATAATCTGGGAGCTCTCAGGCAATCTCAGTTACTACGTTTTAGAGCCAAGAACTTACATGGCATGGATTTTTTATATGACCCTTGACATACTTACTTTTGCTACAGTTTTTCCAAACAAGAAGGGACCATGCTTAAACTGTGCTTAGAAATCCAGAATATATTTAAATAATAAAAGAGGGAAAAAGATAATTTTTTTCTCATAAATTCTGATATGCAAAATATCTAAAGGTGGCACTGATTTATGTGCTTGGCTCCTCTTTTATATTTTGGCGGATTTCTGTATAGATATTTTAGCTATCTGTTTTTTGCCTGTATGTGTGTGTTCCAATAATTCATGCAACATAAGCATGTAGGTTCTGTCTGATATGTTATTTGTGAGGCAAGAGCCATTACACCTTGTCATTTAGAGATTATAACACTTTCAGGAAGTTTAAATTATTCATCTTTACAGAAGGAATACAAAATTTAATTCTGATTTGAGCATGCCATTTCAAACCACCTTGGTTCTCATTAGGGTTCGAATAATCTAATGTTAGATTCATTACCATCTAAAATTATTGCAATCTGCTGCCTTTTGTTTTGATTCAAAGTCCATAATTGTGCCACATGATGTCAGTAATTACTGAGGCTGCTTTAGGAAGATACGCAAAGATATGGCAAGAAAAGATGATCAAGCCAAGTTTAGATTTGTTATGTGGTTGTACATGTGCGTCAGAAACTACATTTTAGTAGTGTATCTGTTTACTCTTGATATTGCGTAGGTTCCAGAAAAGGAGGAATTATGCTGGAAGATTAGGAAAACAAATTAAATATAGTCTTGAATCATCCAAGACTGAAAGGAAAGGACTCCTAGCCACATGAAGATGAAGCTTCTATTGCATTTAATCTTTTCTTATTCCAGTTTCTTTTAAAGACAATATATACTCTTTGTAGAACCTGCTTCTTTTCCATGCAAAGCAGAATAAAACACTCATACCTACTGAAAAGGAATGTTACTGACTCCAAATTACATTACAGATTATATAATTTAAAACACATAAAAATATTTACTCTTTCTAAATAGTAATCCATTTTATTAATTTTGTCTTCTTTTTGTAAATGAATAAGGTAGTCTTTCTACCCCAAGAGGAAGGATGAAGTGAATTTCATCTCTAGTCTTTGTTTTCATATACCTTATTGTGAACGTTTCACTGCTGAAATGAGATTCTACAAAGAATATAAACGTGAAATACACATTCAGAATAGTTTACTGTAATAATGTAACATTACATCACAATTTGACCCATCATTAAAAAAAATTACAGCTTTGAAGCAGCCTGAATCCACTAATGGGACACAGCATTGTGGGTAATGTAGTGTCTCTGTTGTTTTTTGTAAGGTTAAAAAAAAGTGGATAAGAGAACCAAGATATACGGGTGTGATGGTGGGTGCTGAACGTGAAGTATTTGAAAGGCCTTAAATTTCATCCCATGAAATTTTAATTCTCTTAAAATGTTTCAGTCTTGGTGGCCAGAAGCAGTTGTTTTTGACAATTTTGGCAATTTTCTCACTTTAGACTTTTTTTTTTTTTTTTTTGCATTCTAGTACTTGTGACCACCTTTGTGTTAGAAGCTTGCATTCTTTTGGAGGCAGATGAGAGTAAATGAAAACGATCTCTGGCTAGAGAAGCTATAGATCTTGTGTGTTTTGTGTTTTCATTTCTGATCCATAGAATTAAAGGACTTTCCATGTTGTGCGACTGGAAGTAGAAAGTAGGGGAATCCTGTAAGATGTCAAGAGTTATGTAATGCAGGTACACTTATCAGAGCAAAATTAAAAAAGATTAAGGAAAATCAAACTGAAACTTGGCAAAAAAACCTTTTCCTTTTGGCGTTTGCATGAAGAAAGAAAAAAGCATCAAGTTTGATGTCAGTTAACAGAGTCAATTTGTGGAAGCAGCTATAAATCAAGTGCTGCTTTATTACACTGCTACCATTTGGAATAAGTTGAGTTACTGCAGTGGACATTATTTTAAATTTGTACTGCTAAAAATGAGAACATAATGTTTATTGAAATCACTAGCCAAAGTTTAAGAGGAAAACCAGAGTTTAGTAAGAAGAATAAAAAAAGATTTTAAAAAGTTAAAATCAAATGTCAAGAGGTTGCAGTAAATAGACTAGGATTACTACTATTATAGTCCTTAGTCTTACCTTGTTAGGTTTAAGTGCTGCTGTTTATTGTGAATGATATGAAAGAAGGAAAAAAAACCAAAACTAAAGCAGGCTGGAGACAAGTACAATGACTGAACAGTGTTAGAAAAACAAGCTCCCTTCCAGATTAAAGATGATTTTGCCAGATGACACAAAAAGCAGATCGTTGTTGATTACCAGTGTAATGAGAGAGAAGATATTTGGAAATTGGCCTCAGATCGCTTGGAAAATTTGGTAACCAAAGAGATGAAACTAGATTCTCTGAAGGTATTAGGAAACCCCTAATGCTAGGGGCCAGAGTAAAAACTCCTTACTCCCACTGTTTAACAAAGACTAACAACAGTAATCCCGTTGAAGAGTTCCATCTGGTTTTGTAAGAAAGGGAAAGCAATTAGTGGCTAAAGCAGAACCAGATTACAGAACACCAACAATTAGCTGCATTGAAGCAAAGCTGAGAACCTTTCCCCGCAAAGCTGCTTAACTGGGAGAGAAGTTCGGGGTTTGTTGTCTCAGAGCTCCCGGTGTGACTTTGTGATTAGCATCCTATAGTGGGGTATTTGGCTTTCTAGCTAGGTCGTTTTAAAGTCCTCATCTCTTCCTCCTCACCTCAAGCAGCAGCTTTTTAGACTTCCTCAAGATAGCTGTCAGAAAAAAAACCAAACAACCCAAAAAACCCACCTCCAAAAAACCCTGATAAAACCAAGCACCTCTCTTCTCCCACAAAATACATCAGCAGCCCTAGTGACTTAGTCTGGGGTGTCTGGTGTTGGTCAATAACAGACAGAAGGCAGGGGAGTAGGACCATGGATTAGTCTAATACAGCAAATTTAGTCCTGTAATTGTAGTGTTATCACAGTGCCAGTATATTATCAACCTCTCTTTAAAAAGAATACATTGTATTCCAAAGTTAATGTATGAATCAGCATAGGAAAAACATTACTTCAGGAATGTTCAGAATGTTCAGAAACAAAACTACAGAAATTCAGCCTGGCTAATCAGAAAGTGTGCAAAGCTGATACAGTTTGCCAAAGACAGTTTAACGAGAGTAATAGCGCAGCAGCATCAGCATGAGAAAGTGTGACATCTGACATTTACTGGTCTAAGAAAAATATGGCCTGATATTGCCTGTGTAGGTGTACAGTGGCCAAAATGAAGACAAAGAGGGGGAAATCACTTTGGTGTTGCATCATAGAGCCAAAGCAAACGAATCGGTTTCTGTTAGCAGTATGTCAGTTATGGTTGATATGAGTATCCTGTGGAAAGGTATGCCCAGAACTCATCTGAGATGAATTTTTAGAAGTCTGCTGTGCTGCATGAGGAAAGATACTTCTGTTCTTGTTGGCCCAAATATCACAAAGTGAGATTTAACTAAAGTATTTACAACCTGAACCTAATTTCATTCTGATAGTACTGATATATCTGTAAATATAGTTTTTTAGCCTGTATGTAGTAAGAGATATGCCTTTGAGTAATACAACCTTACCACCTTTTTTTGACTACAACTGCTGAACAGGAAACTGTTTCTGCTAATTACAGCTAAGGGTATAGTGCCCCATAACAGTCAACTTCCTTAACCTGAGAGAATTTTGACATTTCACAATTTTTTTTCTTCAAAATTAAAACTATGTTTTTTCAAAATTTTGAGACAAACATAAATTTTAGAAAATAGTATTTTTATTTCAATAAGATTGAAAGTGTTTGTTTCAATAAAGACATTCATTTTATATTTTATCACTTTATACTCATGACGGAATTGAAGAGTTTTGAATTTGAGTCCATGTGGATACATTTTTTGTTTCATCCTTTGGTTTAATTCATGTATGCCCGTGAAATAATTTGCTTTCCTTGAATCATCATTCGCTGACACAAAAAGGTATTTTGCCAGGATATTTTTGACCAGATACTGTCACTGTTTTCTCTAAGTCTTAAGGATACATCTACCAGTGTTATCTCAGGGGGGGACTGTATTTGAGGGTGACTAAAGAGCTTGCTAAAGTCAGCATTATTGGAACTGTGTGGCTACAACATCTTTGAAATATGAAACTGTCACCAAATATGAAAAAAAGTGAAATTTAAAATATATTTCTCAGATATGTTGCCAAATTTCAATTCTCCAGAAGAATTAATTTGCAGGTTGTTTTACTAATTAACTTCAACGTTAGAGTTATTTCTGGAAGATTTATTCTGTTACAAACTAAAATATTTGGAACAATCTTGCATCTCTAAAATTTCTCATTTCTTGTGTGATCTGATTTTAATACAAAATCAGGAATTTTAACTTGTGTAACAAGAATGTCCTGATACAACAGGTTAAATGTTTAGGCACTCTAAGACAGCAATGCTGTTGTCATTTCTTCTTGTGTGAATCCAAGACAGTTCTCCTGACTTTGGTGATTTCACACACATGAAAACTCTGAGATTTGACTGAGCTCTGCAGAAATTAGGCTTCTGGTGAACTCAGACAGCTCTGGGCATATGGAAGCTGATCTCTGGAAAGCTTTCACAGAATAAACTTTGATTTATTTTTTCTGTTGTCTTCAATTGTTAACTGCTTTTGTGAAATACGAGCATTAAGATGTTGTAAACCTTTGCAATAAAGCAGAGACAGTGTATTTTATATATGGTTGTCCATGTTCAAATAGTATATAATTACATCACATAGAAAAGAAGCTGCAGTGACGTTCTCTATATAGTAAACTTGTCTGTTTAGCTATTTATTTCACTAGGTCAGGATTTTTGCTCTGTGGACTTAAATGTAATTGAAGTGGCTTGGTAATCTGTGGTCATTTAACATATTTCAGTCGGGTTATTGTGTGTGAAATACAAAAGTGTTTTAGCTTGACTGAGGGGCCATCAACCAAAGCAGAAAGGAGAGAAGGAGATTTAATTCTTCCATCTTATCACAAGTCACCAGTACCTCAAAATGAGTTTTGGTAAACAATGCCTTATTTTTTTGCCTGTTGAGCAAAGGGTGTTATTTCCTTTCACAAACATGTGTGGGAAGAAATTGAGGAAAATGGCTAGTTACACTGTTTAGCTATGACTGACAAAGCACAAATGTCATCAGAGAGTTGTTTATGCCAGACTGTTTCCATTTATTATAATAAACTGATGCAATGTATACTTGTGGTATATGTTGGTAGATATAACCTAGAATCTTTTGTTTCCTCCAATAAAAGATGAATGCATATTGATCATTTGAGAGAGGAGGGATTTTCCACTCATTTGCAACCCTCTGTTCTAGAGCATGCTGCTGTCAGAAACAGCCTCCCTGTTAACTTCATACTACTTCAGATTAGGCCTTTTAATTGCTACAGCTCCGGATCATCCCTTCTGGAGAGCCATGTATTTTAAAGCAGCTGGAAAACTTGTTTAAACAAATGGTAACATACTGTCTTGTGAGAGAATTTGTGTCTTCACACAGAAATAAGCAGTCATCAGTCTGCTTTTCTGTGCCATTTCCTCTTACCTGAAGCTGGGTAATCATCTTCATTTTCTCTCATTTCCTCGGTGAATATAAGAATAGTTTCTCCTTTTAAAGAAATCAACTGATCTGTGAATAATCCCATTGGTTTAAATCAAAAGTCTGTTGCAGTGTGATTAAGAACTGCTTAATTTTACTGTGCCTTTTTGTGGGGGTGATTATTCTTCTCATGGAGTACCGTGCAAGAATAGGTTATTTGGCAGAATTGGCTTATTTTTACTTATTTTAACTTTATAAATAAATCATATGATCACTCATGAGAAGCTGAGGTCCTATATTCTGTATTTACAGCACCTCAATCACTGTAATTTTGAGGGTTAGAATTTTATTTCATAGAATCATCACCTTGATAATGCAATAACATTTAATATTCCTTAAAGTGGTCTGTATACTCTTAATACTTTACTAAGAGATTATGAAAAATAATAAAATAACAAAAATTAAACATTCTGGAGGACAGCATGTCTAGCCAAATATTGCAAGTTATATTTGAAAACTATGGAAATATTTCTGGTTTTTATCTTTGTGTTAGTTCAAGTACCATGAAACATAAATGGATAATGCTCAGAACAGAGGATGGGATTTCCAGTGTAAGTGTGTAGGAAAAATATACGTATTACAGTGTACTACAGCACTCTAGCAACATCTGATATCAGTGCAAGATAATTTAAGACAAGATGTGTATTACCAGGCCCAACACTGGCCTCATCGCTTGTTGAATCCAAGTATATCATGACTTGTGCTGAAAGAGGTGAGTATTTGTGTGTCAGGGCATGTAAATGAAAGAAGCCTCTACTATGTAAGTTTACATGAGTCAGTGACTGGCCATGTAGAGCAAAACCCAAATAAATAATGAAAATGCAGTGCAACTAATAAAAACACATGTGCCAGAGAAAGTAGGTACTACAGATGCTTAATAAAACTTAGCCTTATGGTGAATCATCACCACAGAAGGCTGCAGATGTCCAGGTAAAAACTGGAAAAACTAAGGTAAACTAATTTCCATGAAGAGAGTCTGTTTTCTTTTAGGCTCTTCTCATGGGCTCTTTTACATGAGAGATTCTAGGCAGGGTCCTTTTTCTTTCAGGAGCTATTGAAGCAAGAGCATCAAGGACCCCCCCTGCTCCTATGACCAAGGGTCAGGCAGGGTCCTTAATAACCCCAGTGGGGACTGAGAAGAGGAGGTGGGGGGAAGGAAGACGGAAACCTGCCAGTGACACTGCAAAACACACACTGCTGAATTACAGCTAAGAACAGTGCTAGGGATCTGTATTTCTACAGTAACACCCTTGGAGGTAGTGTCGGTTTCAAACAATGTGATGAGCGGGAGGCTCATCAGCCCCTTCCATTTGCAGTAGCAGCACTGCATCTAGTCTGGGTATGTCTGGAAAACTTTTGTCAAAGCCCCTTCCTGGCCAGTCCATGCCATGTAACTATCCACTGCCTTTGCAAATAAAGCACACAGCTTCATATTTCTATCAGACAGCACAGCGGACTGTTAGTTGGGTTTAATCGCCTTTGTTGAGATGTGGTATGAAATGAGGCTGCTGAATGTGGAGCAGTGATATAATCGGAGCCCTGCTCTCAGCAGTGGCAGGATCACTTTAGCTCCTGAAGGAATTCCTTTCCAACTTTTCACGCACTTAGACTCAGAAGGATATTGTTACAATATTTTGGGTTTTTTTTGTTGTTGTTGTTGGTGTTTTTTTCATATGTTTACAAAAAAATACTCCAGGAACTGTTTAAAAACTTCCCAGTCAATAGCGTTGGGGACTCAGCAGTCATGAATGAGAAGGAAAGTGCTTCTGACCCTTCCAAAGGGAACAGATATACAAAGCATGAAATTTTGAAAGGCATCTAGATCTTATTCTTAAAACTGACTTTTGAAATCAGGATTTTAGGCTTAAAGGCTTTAATACTCAAAGAAATATAGGAGTCAAAATGCTGAAAATTGGGGAGCTCATCAAGTCTTTCAGGGAATTCACAGATCCAAATTAGCTGCAGGGCAGTATTTGCATAAATTGGATGAAGCTGGTCCTATTGATGTGTGTACAGACAGCTTTTCCTTAGCTCCACTTAGTCTCTCAGCCTGTCATGGGTAAGCTGGCCCTAATGCAAAAGCAAGGTAGCTGTGTTAGCCTCATGCTGTGCCCGAGGAAATGTTTTCTGGGGCTCAGCAGGGTGCTTCAGCTGAGGCCAGAGCACTGTGCTAGGGCATCCTGTGATTTCTGGGGCTGGCCTGGCTTGTGGTCTGCCTACCCACAGCAAGTACTGAGCACTTGCGCAAACTTCCTCTGAGGTATTTGAGGACAGAAATCCACAAGCTGAGTGGGGAGCTTCCTAAGGCAGCAGTTCTCAGCATTTCTAGAATGATCACTTCCCTTGTCCTTCACAGTAACAGCTGGTCCTCCCATTTGCATCTACACTCACACTTGCCCTGTCCTACCAACCTCCCTCCAGGCTTTGGTGGCACCCAAGCAGCAATGCTGAGCAGCTAAGACCTTGGGGACAACTTCACGTTTCTTGTCAGTCTGGGCCATTGAAACAACTTGCTTTAACGGCTTTCTCAATTTGTGCTAGAATAATCAAAGCAACAGAGACCAAACTTTGTTTTTAAAATACCACCTTCCACCTAATTCTTTTAATTTTCTTTGTCACTGTTTCAGGGAAAAATGAATTAATTGCAGTGAAGAAAATGGAAGCTAAATAGATAATTTAATGCATACAGAAATGTGAATATTCACTACATCTGGCAGCTTCACACTCCATATATATTCTATTCATAATTAAGTTAAAGGGATTTTAATGTTTGTGTTTGCTTTTCATTTCTTGATGGGTTGTAAAATAAATATATTGTGTAATTTGTTAAAAATGACATCCTTAACCTAGGACTACTAAACTAGGTCAATGCATTCTTTCCTAATTCAGATCTTTAACATGGCCTGTAAGAGACTCCACATGAAGATTGTTTTTTACTGGTACACGTCAAATATGGTAGCTAACAGAAAGTTATGGATGGAAGGTCTCCTAATGCTGTAACGTGTTGTGTTGAGCATACTGAAAGAAATTCAACATTTTTAAGAAAAATACAGAAAATTTAATTTTAAAGGCCTGGTACAGTTCCCACTAAAACCAGCTGGATATATATACAGTGATTTTGGTGAGAAGTAGAATGGCTCTTTTTAATTATATCTAACTTAAGAGTGATTGGACTGGGAAAAGAATAAATTTCTTCTCCTGGTGTTCTGAAAATTTATACTGCACCAAGAGATCAGAATTGATTAATCTCGATATCAAAAGCTAATGATAGAGTCTTTTATCAAAGCTGCGAAAGTACTTGATATATGGGGTAATAAAGAGAAAAACAAAGTAAAAATACCAGCAGAGGACTCCACATCTCATCAGTTTCCTTGGTGTGGTGCTGGCAGGAATTTGGAGCAGATTTATATACTTAACATGAAATGGTGAAAGAGTTGGAGCTTGTAAGTCCTAAAGGAGAAAAATGTCGGCAAGCTAGTTAGTGCATAGGCTAAGAGATCTTTTAATCACAGGAATTTTAAGATACCTAGGTTGGTGATGAAATGTCACATCTCCTAATGGTTGCTATATATATCTGTTCTGCACAGATCAAAGGGGAAAGATGCTTCTGCTGCTCTTTGCCTGCTGTTCTCATGAATAAACATATATTCCCATTTAACCAATTCATTGTATTTTGATAAAAACAGTTTCCACAAAGAATCAAACTAACCTGGATCTGAGAAAGAAAAATATTTAGCAAGTAGTATCACAGAATGACTAAGAGTACTTTCTGATAGCAGGTCATCTCAGGCAGCTGGGACAGAGCGTGTTCAAATGAGAAGCTTTTGCTAGGAGCTGAATACTGCTAGTGGAAGGATTATGTGCAAGACTGATTTATGCATCTGCACAAATCTTATGGTGAAAACCGTAGGAACTAATCCAAAAAGTAACAACACTGTGGAAAATGGGAGCCTTTCCACTGCCTTCAGTGTACTGGCACATTCCTCTGTAATCTTGCTTGATTGACATTGATAGAAATAAATAAAAATATCTGTCTTTAACAAACTAACAAATAATATTCATCAATTCTAAAGGTTTTTACAGGCATGAGATAGAGATTTGATCATGTAAATATAGATAGCATTTATATTTAACCAGATAGATAGTCTTGGTGATCTTACTTGTGCCATTATCCTGAATGTTGAGATGTTGCAGTATAAGCTCAGTAGAAAAGCAAAGGTGTGATTTGGTGTGTTTGCACAACGTAGAGCAAAAAAGGGCCCTGTTCAGAGTAGGGTCTCCAGGGGAGTTTCAGCCCCTGGTATTTTTCTTAGCTCTGGCATGTCTGCACACTGCTGTATGGCAGCTGCACCAAAAATAAAAGAAGTCTAGATGTATGGAATGGGATGAATTTTCAGCTATAGTAAGGATTGAACCCATATGTTAGTGTCTTTCAATCAGTTACTACTGTTGTTGTATAACTCAACTGTTCTTAATTTTTTTGTTAAATAATTCAAAACAAATTGAAAGATCTTTGATGCTTGAGTAATGTAAGCAAAAGGTAATAATAAAATGACGTTTGTTTTAAAACAACAAAATGTCATAACTTAAGGGCAATCTTAAATTATACTTATTTATGTTAGGCATATAATAAAAAGATTTCCCTGCAGATGCTTTGACTTTTTGTAAAATTGAGTCTAGTGGAATGTGCTGAGCATTGCCTTTCTCTGGGTGCTGGTCATTATGCTGTTTTGTAAGATAATTTCCAAAACAGGAAAAGAGAGGCAAGGTTTCAAAGAAACATTCGAGCAGACAAAGGTACTTAATGATGGTATATCATCTTCCATTCAGAAGTGGAATTTTCTGCTCGTAATTCAGCATGTTCAGACCTATCTGTGTAAAGGCTAACATGGTAAGGACCAGCCTGGGCACCATTAAAGCCAGTGGTGAGCTGGGGACTCTCCATTATGTGTGTTGATCTTAATGCCATAAACACCCATCTAACTGGGGGCTGGACTGTGGCACAGACCCCCAGATCTGCTTTTGAGGCAGGATCTGTGGGCTTTTCACATTCTCTCCAGGAATCAAGAACTGAAACCACAGTTTCATTTTTTCAGATTCTTTCTTCCCTCTGCCCCCACCCCACCAAAAGCAAAACATGTTGCTTTGAGCCTCATAACTTTGCTATAGGATTTACAAGATTTTCTTTTGACTAAGTACATTGTGAGAGTCGTGCACAGGACAAACCTTTGGAAGTCAAGGAATAACAATTATAAATGATATTATAAATGATAATGCATATGAATGTTCTTAAAATATAAGCAGGTGCAGAAAAAGACATGAAATGTATTGTGTTAGGGACCATACCTATTAATTTGTCATAATTATTTCAGGTAACTTAATTGTAACCAGCATGATTTTTACCTCTGTGAAGTTGGCAAACTACATGCACATTTGTGTCTCCCTCCACCTCACTGCCTTGTCAGGCTAATGGAGATTTGTTGGAACTGAAGAACCAACTTTTCAGAAAGCTTTAATGACTTTCTCAAATGTTACATTCTTGTTTTCTCATTCTCCATTCCTTTTTTAAAATGGAAAGACAAAAGCAACAAAAATAATCCATTCCTTTTTTCTGGAAAAGACTTAAATAAGAAGTAGTGTTTAACATACATTTTACTGGAAATGTAGTGTAATTCTCTTCCATTTGTTTTTCATCAACACAGAGAGAATATTAAATATGGGAAGTTTCCCTTACACTTTGGTTGATTTGTTGTAATCAAACTGTGATGGGGTTGTAAGTATAAAAAAGGCATTTTGCTTTGGTTGAAATGCAAAATTAATACAAATGTGTGGCTTGGGGATGTCCTGTTTGGAGCATGTTTATTGCGACTGCTGTTCTCACAGTTCCTGTCAAGCAGCAGGGCTTCTGGTTTTCAGGAGTTTTTTTAAAAAGGCTCTTACCTCACTCAAAGTTATATGAATAAATAGTGAAATATCCTGTAAACTAGAATGTCCCCAGCATCTGCAGCTTCTCAGAACAGTGGATCCTCCTCTCCATTTTAAACTTTCTGTCAAGAATATAAATCTCACTGAGAAGTTGCATGAGGCTCCTACAGTCCTTAACTTCAGATGCTATGTACTGTGTACTGTATCCTACGATTTCCAAAGCTCACCATCCTTGAAGAGTTAGGCCAGCTCCACACAATTCCCAGAAGCAATCTAATCAGAGCATTGGGGAGAAAGATCTTAGGCTAAAAAAATGGGCATTTTCCCGAAAATTGTTTTCATTGCTCTTCTCCTGATGAATACAAACAGGTTTTTTTAACCCTGATGCTGTAAATTTATGACTCTGTGTTATAAATGTGGAGTGAGGCGGATAGCTGTATATCTGCATAGGGTATCCCGGCTTTTAATAACCAGCAGAGAGATGTATTATCGATACCTAAAAATCTACCACATTGATCGAAGTGTGTGCAACCTAAAAGCAGTTTTAAGGGTTTAAATAGATTTTGCAGTGAAAGGAAAAGCAAAGAATCATAGAATATCATGAGTTGAAAGGGACCCGTAAGGATCATTGAGTCCAACTCCCTGCTTCTCACAGGACTGCCTAAAACTAAACCATATGACTAAGAGCATTGTCCAGGTGCTCCTTGAACTCTGACAGGCGTTTTAGGTAAAATCTTTCCTGGGATGCTGTCAGGGCACAGCAGGGGCCAGGGGTCCCTGGATACCAGGAGCTGTGAGGGTCCCCAGGGTGGCTGCGCACGACCTAGCAGCCAGGCCCCATCCCAACCGCCCAAGCCAGGAGGCGGCAGCCTGGGGGCAGCCCCACACGGGGCACTGGCACCTCCCTGGGCATGGGGATGGGGAAAGGCCAAGATTGGGCTGGGCCTTGAGCCCACAGATGGGCCCAGCCCAGCAGGGCCTATGGCCAGGCAGGGCAGGGCTGTGAGAGCTGGAGATCAGTCCTACAGCAGCATCGCTGAGGCAGGGTCTGACAGCCCCATGGGGCTGACATGGAGTCCTAGGCCACGGGCAGGGTGGGGGGATCCCCGGGGGACTGGGCAGGGACAGTCAGGCCAGTGGTGCATTCAGGTACATGACAGATCGTTTTTAAGTATATGAAGGTATTTATTCATGAAAAAAAATCCAATCTAATGTGGATTGTTGACTTTAAAAAGGATTTTGAAATGATCTTGGAAACACTGGTGAGTTTCTTCCTCTTGTTTTAGCAACTGTCTTTTGTTCCTCTGTGCCATGCAGCCTGTCACCAGCACCTTGTCAGACTGCTCTGCCTGTCTACCATGTTGAGTTCACCCACTCCAAGCATCCATGAGGGGAACTGACTCAGGCACACATAAAGTTGAGTTATGGCTCTTGCTATCTTGTGAAGAAAGGAATTCCTTCGAAGGAATCATCTTCCCATTATTTTTATGCCTCAGGGCTAGATTTATCTTGGACTTATCCAAGGAGGAGTCTGGAGTACCATCATAAAAGCAATTTCTGTGTCTTGAAGCAAGAAAGGAGAAATTGTAAATCATCATGATCTTTCCAGGTGTAATCCACCGTTTCCTTTTGTTTATCTAGTTGCTTTGACAGACTAATGTGCAAAGGATAGAGCCATCTCCTTTACCTCTTCCCCTTTCACATTTACTTACAGATGGCTCCATGCTTTGATTTGCCATGCATACCTATGCTTCCTGTGGAGAAGGTCCTATCTAACCCTAATTTATTCGGTTTTAGTCTGCCACACTTTTACTCTTTCGATATCAAGAAGTCGCTTTGAAGGTCCAAGTTTACAACTGAAGGTTTTTAATGGTTCTCTCATTATCATGCTCTCTCTTTTACTTTCTAGAACATGAATGCATTCCCACCAAAGTTTTGGATTTCCTAAAGGTGGGTTCCCTGCAGTATTCATGCTGCCATTTTCTGTTTGCGAAGTATCTACGACGTACAGAAAATGTTAAATTTGGTCACTTTGGTCTGTAGACTGTTGCACATTATGTAACACCCCAGGGATTTCTATAAATAACCAGAAATTTGTAACAGTCACTTTGCTGCTCTGTGGAATAATGTTCTTTTGACAATAAATTGAGCTGGAAACTTGTAGGCAAATGCTGAGAGTTATACTTTCGCAAGAACCTGAGCACATCCTAAGTTGTGCTGAACAAACACTAACTAGTTTATTCAACTGCGTTAGGCATCAGCTGAAAAAATAGTTTTTCAGTTCTGTGGAGATGATACATATTTCTCTTAGCTTTTTCGATAAAACATAGGTGTAATGGAAGCTTGTGTTTTGTTATGATTTTTATATTGAATTAAGATGCTTTTTGACTACAGATAAGATAGCGAATCAGGGCTTCATTTGAATATGAATTGTTCTTATTTACATGAATCTTTCTCCACAGTTAGTTCTGCTGGCTGTGGCTCTGACTTACCCCACTCTACAAGCAGAGCTGGAGTATTGGAGAGATTGTAATGTCTGTTCCTTTTTCTCTGTTTAAGGTCAGAGTCTTGTTCTGCCTGTGTTGGTGGTCAGCCAGCCACAGAACAGAGTTAACTTTACAGGCACAGCAAGTTTTGGTTTATCTAATTGAATTGAGATTTGGAGCATTTAAAATAGAGATGTTTTAGACCAATAGAGGACATGTACTTCCCTCAGTGTATGTATATAATGACATTTAGGTGTCTTTAAATACACAGGAATATCTTTATTGCTATGAAGTAAGTTTATTCTGATGGGGGTAGACTCATCTGACCAGTGCAGGCATCTATGTTCAAGCCTTGTGCTTCCTTTACAACAGAGAAATGTAGGTATTTTTACACATGAGACACAATTCAGTTGACCCTGACTTAGACATCTTGCATGGATCACCTGTTGTTGCCTGTAAGAAGAGTAGTAACTAGTTTAGTTGTAAACTAAGTGAAGCAAAGAATTCCACGCTATCCACACTTGCATTGCATTAATTATCCCAGAAATGAGTTGTGTAGTTTTTGTTTGAAGACACAATGATACCCTCCTACCTCTCTCCTTCCTGTTTCCACTTTGATTTCTGTTAAGTCACTGGTTCATCCCTCTGCTTCCCAGCAAGATTGATCACCTTTGGCAGGTCTCACAAATCTCCGGTACTGGAGAATCCAGATCCTCACCGCTTGATGTTTCCATTCTCACTGTCCCTATGAACAGAAGAATATCCAACAGGAAACTATTTTTTTTCCACTTTGAGCCTTTTACTTCTCGTTCATTTCATAGTAACAGAAGATTGAGATTGGAAGGGACCTCTGCAGGTCATCTTGTTCAACCTTCTGCATAAGCAAGGCCCCTAGAGCCAGTTGCCCAGGACTGTGTCCAGAAGGCTTTTGAATATCTCCAATGATGGAGACTCCACAACATTCCTGGGCAACCTGTGCCCAGTGCTTGGTCACCCTCTGTAAAAAAAGTGTTTCCTGATGTTCAGAGGGAACCTCCTGTGTGTCAGTTTGTGCCCAATGCCTCTTGTCCTGTCTCTGGGCACCACTGAAAAGAGCCTGGCTCTGTCATCTTTGCACCCTCCCTTCAGATATTTACATACATGGATAAGATCCTCCTGAGCCTTCTCATCTCCAGGCTAAACAGTCTCAATTCTCTCAGCCTTTTCTCATAGGACAGATGCCCCAGTCCCTTAATCATCTTTGTTGCCCTTTGCTGGATACTCTCCGGCATGTCCATGTCTCTTGTTCTGAGGAGCCCAGCACTGGACACAGCACTCCAGGTGTGGGCTCAGCAGTGCTGAGCAGAGGGGAAGAATCACCTCCCTCAACCTGCTGCAGCACTCATCCTACGGGAGTCCAGAGTAGTGTTAGCCTTTGACGCAAGAGCCCATTGCTGTCTTATGTTCAACTTGGTGTCCACCAGGACCTCCAGGTCCTTTTCTGCAAAGCTTTCCCCACTGGATTTGTAGAATAGTGTGACCTTTTTGCATCAGCTCTTAGTGTATTTGAGGAGTTTCATATCCCCACACTGAGATTTTCCTTCTTTGGGGTAAACCATCACATTTTTTCAATTTTTTTTGTAGGTCATATTTTCTAGACCTTTGTCGTGGTTTGAACCCACAGGGCAACTGAGCACCACGCAGCTGTTCGCTCACCCTTTCACCCTCAGGAATGGGAAGGAGAAAATAAAGTAAAAGGCTCAGGAATCAAGATAAGGACAGGGAGGGATGATTCACCATTATTGTCACGGGCAAAAGAGAGAATTCTTAGGGGAAGAAAAAGAACATCACTTTAATTCAAACACTAACAACAACACTTAACAGACAGAGTAGGACAGTGGGAAGCATTGCCACATCTTAAAAACACCTTCCCCTGCCCCCCTCTTCTTCCTGGGTTCAGTTTTGTTCCAGATCTCTCTATCTCCTCCCCCACCAGCAGCACAGGGCTGCAGAGATTGGGGGTTATGGTCAGTCCACAGTGGGAGGACCACTCGCATTCTCCCCTGCTCCCGTGTGGTGTCCCTCTCACAGGAGACAGTCCTCCACAAGCTTTCTCTTGGGCTGCAGCCATTCCCAAGCTGCTCTGGTGTGGGTCACTCCCGTGTGTTGCAGTCTTCCCAGCGCCGGACTACAACAGCAGGAGCTTCTTCCCATAGAGTCCCAGCCTTCTTCAGGCACAGCTGCCTGCCCTGGCATGGGGACCTCCACAGGCTGCAGGTTGACATCTGCTCCACCATGGACCTCCATGGTGTCAGGGGGTGTGGCCCTGCCATCTCACCATGGGATACAGGGGGGCTCTCTGCATCAACACAACCCCCCCTTCCTCCTCCTCTCTTCCACTGACCTCAGTGTTTGCATAGGTGTCCTCCTTGCAACTCTTCCTCCCAAATCCCAACTTCTCTTCTCAGGTTCCCCTTCTTAAATACATTATCGCAGAGGTGCAGCCACCATTGCTGATTGGCTCGGCCTTGGCCAGAGGCGGGTCTGCCTTGGAGCCAGGGGAGCTTTCCAGAAGCCTCTCACAGGGGGCCACCGCTGTAGCCCCCTCCTCTGCTACAAAAAACCCCGCCACACAAACCCAGCACAACCTTTCATCACATTCTTTGCTCTTCAGCAGACTCTCCAATTGATCCACCCCTTTGTTATACCAAACACAAACAGATTTGCCCACCTGGGGACTGAATATTGATGGTCAGAGCATAAGTATTACTCCTTGTGTTTTGCAAGCTATATTCTTATTTATATAGTCCTGTATAGTGTTTTCTTTCTTAATGACAGGATGACTTGTTGGCTTACATTCATCTGTTTCACTCTGTAGACTCTGGGCCATCTTCTTAGGAACTGTTAGCCTGCCTATATTTTTTGCAGTTGATTATTTCTGCCTAAGCATATTCATTGCCCTTGTTTTGAATTCTGATTTTAGCCCATTCCTCCAATTTAAGAGATTTTTTTTTTTAATTCCAGTGTTGTCCATCATACTTTCAGCCCTTCTTCTAAATGTGTCACCTGGAAACACGACAAGCAGAGTCATTACATTGCTTTCTGGCAGTGTGCTGTTGCCTTGTCCAGTGCTCACAGAATCCCCTAAGCCCCTAACTGCTCAAATACTTTTGAATATCTTGCTGTAAATGTCCCTGAGACACTGCCATGTATCCTATAGGTCATTCAGAGAAGTGAATCCAGCTGTTTTAAAATTTTCGCTAGCAGCTGGTTCACCTTTCTAAAAGTCACCTTATACTCTCATCCTCAGTGTGCAGCAATGTGGTTTTTTTTTTCTGAGCTTATGTTATTTTATTTGTACCTTGAAGTGATGACGGTGTCCAGGTTGATTTGTCATAAGGTGATTTTCCCCCAATCTTCCCAGTCCTCTAAATAATTATGGGCCTGTTAAAGAAACAGCTTTGTTTATTCTCATTGAACCTGTTCATTGTATGAAGTACAGCATGCATGTGTAACTGTTTACAAAAGTGTGGCCTAGCACTGTAAATTACCTAACCTACTCCCAATAAAAAATGCTAGGAAAAGGCTGTAATAACAGTTTGAGAGGGATTATGTACTGATCAAAGTCAAAGCAGCAGCTCCATTAGAATGTGTGAATTGCAGAGGCTGCAGAATACATGGCCTGGCCTAATGACAAAGAAAATTATTTTTTAAACCCCCAATTCTTCTTCAGAAATATTGTCTCATATTTCCCTTAATATTTTCCAGAAGGTGTGTACACCTCTCAGTCACTATTCTGAAACTTGTGTCTTTGTACAAAGAAGTATTCCTTTCCATCAGTGCAACGAATCACGCTTTTCCTCGTGCTTTTCCTTAAAGACTAGGCAGTGGAGCTGGCATTAAATTCATAAGCTTTTGATCCATACTTAATCCTAGGGTGGCATGCATCCAGAGCATGCAGAGCGTTGGATATTGTGTACCTAATGAAGTAGCTGTTGGTGTACAGCACAGTAGGATACTCTCTCATGTTCTCAAACAGCAGCTTTAGAGTCTGTTGGTGTTCCCTGGGTGGGTCTTTGGGGAGAGAAGCTGAAAGAGTTCCTGAGAAGCAGGGCATTCTATTTACTTCCCTTTCTTTGCAGTGGGTTTGCAGGAAAGTAGAATTCAGCAAGGTTTTTTGGTTTTCATCCTAGAGCTACTTAGGCTGCAACCATCATTTCACAGCAACATAATCCTGTAAAATACAATGTGTAATTGTTCATTTCAAAATGTGCTCTTAAACCATTCAGAGAATGTCCTCTGAAAACAGTGGAATTATTTGCACTTTATTTGGTGAGAGTGTAGTTATCAAGAGACAGAAAAGCAATGAAATGTAGCAGTAATGAAATACAACTGGAGACAGAAATGTTTCAATCTTTCTCTGTTTATAAGAAAGATAGATGATGTAATCCTGATTGCCTGTAGGCTTACAGTCCAGGTATAAAGCAGTCCAGCTCTGGGAGATGCCCAGAAGTGTGACTTTCTATGGCAAGCTTCAGGCAAATCTGTTACTTCATTCAGTTATACTTTAAGATACAGAGAAGGATACAAGAGACAAGAGAGTCCAAAGAAAAGAGATGGAGGTTATGTTGAATCACAGTTGCAGACCAAAGCCCTCTAGAAAGAGTCTGAATCATCTCAGAAACTTCTTTGGAAAGGAAAGGACTTTGCAAAAACTGAGAAGAGTGATGCAGTCTTAGCTCTTCTCTACTGTTGTGCTTTAGGAGACCTGAGTTTTGCTCCCCAGGCAAGCTGAGGCAGCTTTGCTTCTGCTGTCCAGTTCCCTGATTTGGCACTTGAAGAGACTAGCAGGCCATTTTCTAAAAAAACCCCTCAGTCATCAAGAGAGAGCAGGGCATCATAATCACTAATGGAACATGAAAGGAGTGATAGGAAGCATCAATAATTCCTGTTAAGCAGAGCAAATGATAATAATATTCAGAGAATAAAGCCGAAATAGCACTGAACCTTTGACACTTTTAGGAAACCAGGCAGTTGTGTAGGGAGAATATATTTGCAGAGTTTCTAAAAATGCTTTAGAAACCCTCAATCTTGTTGAAGCAGGGGCTCAGCTCACTTGGGCAGAACAGTTTATTATTAGGCATTTTACAGGATTGTGTGTGTCTTCCATTGCTTCTCACACATAAGTCTCAAAATGTGTTATAGGGTGGTCAGTATCATTGTTCCTGCTGTGCTGAAAGGCCAAATAAGCACTCAGAGTTGATAATTTGCTTGGAGCTACCCAGAAGCAAAGCGTAGGACTCCAGAGTGCCTGCTGAGTACGTTATTCACTAGATCACTGTTCCCTGAAAAGAATCCACCCAGGGAAGGTTGGCACAATATATTCACACTGACAGAGATCACATCAAAGAGTTTGACACCTCAAACTGACAAAGGTGAAGCAAGAGCACAGAGTGATGCATTAATTTTCTTCTAGTCTTACAGCAGGTTAACACAAGAAACAGCTCCAAGCCAGGTGCTGTGCCTTGCTGACAAGCAGCCCACGCCCCAGGCCAGGCTGGCTCAGCCAGGGTCTGTGGTCACACTCTCTCTCTCTGAGTTCACACTATTTTCACCTGGAGGTGGAAGAGAGAAGTGATAATATGAGATACATTTATTTTGCACACAAGTGAAGTTCTAGGAACAGAAAAGAGAAAAACTCTCTGGCAGAGGGAAACAAAATAAGAGGATTTAGAAATGACATACCATGTATTTCATATTTGTCAATTTGTACTTAAAACAGTTTCGCATGCGCCCTTTGAAAGCGTGAGGCTGCATGCATGAAGAAAGCACCTATTTTCCTTATGTTTCGAGCAGGGAGCCATATGTTTTAAAAATTAAAAAGAACAATTAGTCTCAGAGAATTAAATCTGCTCATCTAGGTAGCTGACTGGCTTTCTCACAGACATGGCTGTCCCAGAACGAAGCTGAGGAAACATTAGTAGGTGTGTGGGAACATAAATTAAGAAAATTCTCAATTTTAATTATTTTCATTTACTTTTATTTTCTGAGTTCCTAGGCTGACATCAGAAGGTACATCTGTTGGGTTGCTAGCAGTGTGGGTTATGGAGGCAGAGGGCATGGGGACAGGGTAGGCTCAGTCCCCATGTTGACAGTAGAATCTCCGATGACAGCATATTATCTGATGTAAGAAATCCCCAAGAGAAACAGGAGCTTCCCAATGTCTCCCCCAAACATGGAAAGTACCATGTAGGGGTAGCTGTCAGCTCAGCAGGAGCTTCCAGGCCTCTGAACACTTAAATCACATAATTATTACAGACACCTCTGGATTCGCTGCTTGAGGTTTTCCTGTTTTCCTTGGAAGGATTATGGATGGAAGGAGGATTAAATGATAAAGTGAATCATGTGAGAGTGAGGGAATGCCTACACGATGAAAGAAAGGGTGACTGGAGGAGACTTTTTCATTTCAGTGGATTGTGTGGAATAGAAAAATACAGATTTAAGGCATTATGGTGACTAACACTGTTCTTAGATGCACAAGGTTTGTGTGTTGTGCCTGATTTAGCTATGAGATCCTTGGCGTAAGGCCTGTGGGGTTTTTTAGATCACCTAGCATAGTATTGCCCTGGTCTTGGTGTGGTCCTGGAATGAAAACATCAATGATGATTGTTTTTCATGGCAGAGGCTATGGCAGGCTGCATTTACAAAGAGATATAGTTTATCTGATTTAATTATTTTCTGGTTAAACAAAACATGTTCATCTTAGTTTTCTGTTTGGTTTTGTTTTCTAAATACTATATTCAGGTGAGAAATGTCCTTTGCAGTATTTGACAGTTACTTTTGTGTGACCCAAGTAAGTTACTAAAAATCAGAATGTATGTAGCCCCAAATGACAAATATATCATTACAGTTGGTTTTCAGTGTCCATTTCAGTCTCGTAGTTTTGTGCTCAACTGCCGTCACGGAGCAAGAGGTTATAAGCCAGGGCCTCGTTGGTATCAGCCACTGAACAGCACTCAAAACATCTAGCCATTTACCAAGCAAACACAAAATCTATACACCAGTGTGACGAACCACCTGCTACTCCTTTCCTACTGTTCCTTCTTCTGTTCTGCAGATACAAATTACATGAATCTATATATCACCAAGAAATCCGCAGACTCTAACAGAATGTCAACCTTCAACTCTACTGCATGTTTGAAAAGGCAAATAGGAAATAGGAGCACTGGTATATTTTTTCCATGCCATTCATTATTTTATGGAGTTCTTTCTCACATTTATTCTTATTTGATTCCTCTATAACATGACCACATTTGACTTAGTAGCTGTTTTGCTACTAAGAACAGAAGATACTTCACCATTTCAGTAACCTGCTTTCAGATAGTTGTCATTTCCCTTTAATTTTGTGCTTTTAATAATTTATAGCTAAGTAACAAGAAGGAGCTGCTCTGGAAATTGCTTTTAAGGCTAGGTACATTCCAGAAGCAAAATATAGAAGCATTGTTAACATACCATTCTGAGAAATACATGTTATTGTGGTTGTTTTCTTACATAAATGGGTTGAAATAGAATCCAACATCTGATTTGGGAAAGCTTTTGTGTCAGTATAGGCTATTTTCTGACTCACCTTGGTGAGTGGACTATGTGAGTCTCATTCCTTGAATAGGTGAGTGTATAAAAGACTACAGTTTATGTTTATCAATTTTAGCTGAAAGAGGATGGGGAAAGTAAAATGGGGATCCACATCTATCAGCTATTTTTTCCTTTTTTAAACTCCATTTTTATTTTGCAGGTGATGGAAATTAAAGGACAAATGATTCACGTGCCAGAATCAAACTCAATTTTGTTTCTGGGTTCCCCCTGTGTGGACAAGCTGGATGAACTGATGGGCCGAGGCCTCCATCTTTCAGACATACCTATCCATGATGCTACTCGCGATGTCATATTGGTTGGGGAGCAAGCAAAGGCCCAGGACGGCTTGAAAAAACGAATGGATAAGCTGAAGGCAACACTTGAATGTACACACCAAGCCCTGGAAGAGGAGAAAAAGAAAACAGTAGATCTCCTTATTTCTATCTTCCCTGAAGAGGTGGCTCAGCAGTTGTGGCAGGGGCAGCAGGTTCAGGCCAGGAAGTTTGATGACGTCACCATGCTCTTCTCGGACATCGTTGGCTTCACTGCCATCTGTGCGCAGTGCACGCCCATGCAGGTCATCAGCATGCTGAATGAACTCTACACACGATTTGACCATCAGTGTGGATTCCTGGACATCTACAAGGTAATAGCTCAGGTCCTGAGTTAGCAAAATCTAATTGCAACTGAGATAGAAAAAAATCCCAGTAGCCATCTTCCTAAATTACAGACCCTCACTATAAAAACGGAAAGGCAATATTTTTGTTTTGCATGAAAAAAAAATCTGAAATATGCCCATTGAAAATCAAATACTCTGATGCTGAGCTTCCCTCATGCCTCATATTCCCATTTTCCTATAGGAATGTACACCTCCTGTATTATAGCCAGGTTTCCTTTAGGTGTCACAACAGCCACAGTGTCCTAAGGATGATGAAGTGCACAGTGATGATCCTAGCCCAAGCTGCAGCTCCCGGAAGGCACTCAAATACTTCCTGTCTCAAATGAAACTTGAATGATTTAGGGTTTAGGCACTTACCTTTCCCCTGAAAGAATTCAAATTTTCAATAAAGAGCAGGTCATTCACTATAAAACTGTTATAAGAGATTTAAACTTCCACTGAAAAACAGGAAGAGGACAGCAGATGTCCATTCACATGTAATGAGTGGAACATGGTACTGGAGTGCCATGCTCCTTCACTACTCTGCAAAAAAGGGGATGTTGCATGTGTTGGTCCTGTTACAGGCTTCATTACCTTCACTTCTCTTTAGTGGATTTGGTGTCCAGTATGTATTTGAGAGAAAAAAGAAGGTAGGTAGAATTTAATAAATGAACTCAAGATATTATCTGTGTAATTATCCTGTGAACTCTACAGAGAATGTATTTTATATATGGAATACCTTTAATTTTGTGATAGGAAAAGCAGAGCAAATGTCTTTTAATAACTGAATGCACCAAACAAAAAAAATGTAGTTCTAAAATAATATATTGACTTCATTTTCTGTCTGAAGCTTGTGAAGTCAATCGTGTTTTCAACCTGTTTCAAATAGTATTTGTTGATAGGCTATAGAGAAAAGGTTTTCACAACAGTGACGTCCCTTTTATTTTTAGCCCCTAATCCACTTTAAAAGGCATCCAAAAATACTAATTACCCACCTAAATAATAATTGTGGCTGAAAAGTTACAATACATACCACAGATAGAACTGAACATGGTATAGATACAGGTGGTTAGGACAGCATATCAAAGTAAAAGACCACACTGTAAGAAAGTTTTGTGCTCTTGGGCTAGGGATTTGTGTTACTAACACTCAGAAGCCAAAGGCCGTGTTGGGAGAGGGCTATAATGGAAGGTACCAACACTCATTTGAGAATTGTTGCGGTGATACAGTCAGAAAAGATTGGAAGCTTGATCTCGGTTTGTATTAGTCTGATGTTCCTGCACTGGATCTTGAGCCAGCTCTGAGAACAGGACTTGAGGAACTTCTGACCCACAGTCAAGAATGATATCTAGTGACCCTGCTTCACACGCTGTATCTGGTATATGGGTGTAGTTAGTGTTTTCCCAGATGATTAGTTTTAGTTAGCTGTTTTGAGGCATTCAGGACATTCTTTGTTGAAATGGCAATAGGAAATAAAGTATTTAAAACTCTGTGACCTGTTTGGAAGGAAGGTTAGTTGAGTCCTGTGAGAACACTAAGAAGGAATGTTTATACATAGGTCGTGAATGTTGTATTATTTAGACCATGGCTTTCTTCCTTTCACCTAGCTTTGTGCCTCTTTAGATAGAAAGATATTACTGTATGGAAATACAGTCCTGACCAGTGAAATGAGATGATGACTGCTAAGATAGGCAAGATAAGATTTATGCATTCAGAAAAGAAATAAACACTCAAAAAAGTTAAGACCCCAAGTAATTCTATGAGCAAAGGAATAAACAAACCCTATTCTTCTGTGGAAGGGTGTCTTACACCTCTAACACCCTTTCCCCTCTGTTACTGCCTTAATATAGCCAATTCTTTCTCAGATCCTTTCATCCGGGGTTTTCCTTTATCTCCCTACTCCCACATGTCCCCTGATCCTTCCTACACATCCCCTGCTTCCCTCCACAGCCCACCCATGAGCAAGGCAGTGTACACTGTGGCTATTTTGGAGTTGTATGTACCATTTTTTTCTCCCCCCAAATCTTTTTTTTCATTTGTTTTTAACCAGAAATCTAAAAAAGTTACTGTGGGATTAAGTGACAATTACTAAGTTGAGCATTACAGAAAGACAAAACTCAGGCAACGAAGTCTTTTCCTTAGAGAATCAGGCTTAAAATAAGATGACAATTCTTTTAAAAAAGCACTTGCATTTTAAAATAAAAATAGCTTGTGTCTTTCTATCTTTTTCATTTGTTTCAGGTGATATTCTGGAAGCTAAGTTTATTGCTAGGACTGATGACCACCACAACAACTATAATTTTAGAATTTACTGTCAGGCAGTGAATTTTAGATGTGTAATCACTAGTGTTTGTACCCACAGCCAGCCTCTAAGACATACTCCTGTAACTAGGCTACAGAAATTTATCATGTGACCTATATATACATCAAAACAGATAAATTTTCAAATTTGCTTGTTTTTAAGCAACGTGGCAAGAATAATTTGCAAAGATTATTGGTGAGTACTTCTGAATACCAAATTCACTGTTTTGTAAACAGAAAATTAAGCAAAATTCATTAAATAAATTCCATGCTGTAAATTATTCACCCAGCTTTACTGTCACAGCATTTTGAATTCACAACCTTGGTGCTTCTGATCTTGGACTCAGACAATGAACATAATATTTTCAATTGTGTCATAGTTCTCAGAGATGTTTACAGAGCAGTACAGCACAGAAAGAACAAAGATCCTCACATTTAACAAGGCAGACATAGAGGGCAAGCATAATGAGCTGTTGGATACAGAATAAGAAATGCTTGGAGAGTGCTGAAGGGATGAATTACACTTTGAAATTTCTTGGAAATAAAAATAAGCAGTTATAACCGATTAGGTAGGGAAAGGATATCCAGTAGATGGATGAATAGGTAAGAATGACACAGGCAGACCATGGGCTCAGAAAATTAACTTCACAGGAGCATTTTGAATGGATACGAAAGATGACGGATTACGTTTGTCCAGGCTGAGGGAGGACATTTCAGTAATTGAGATGCACGGTGATAAGAGCCTGGGTGACAGTTTTAGTAATCTGGAAGAATCTGTGTTTTAGAGAGTGTAACTTTAGAAGGAATCTGCTTACATATAGCCTTGATGAAAAGATCAAGAGGGACACTCTTGGGGTGATCACAGAAGGGAGAGGATGTCAAGAGAACCTGGCAGTGAATTTGGAAACTGGCACTGCTGACTATCTGAGCTAATTATATTTAGCTTTGAATTTACCTTTGAATTGAGGAATGGGAGAAAAAGATGCTGTTGAGCAAGGAGTGCTAATCAAAGCAATGTAGATGCAGATGCTGGGTAAGCTAGTGTCTGTGGACATGCAAGTAGAAACATGGACTTCAGAAGCAGAAGTGATGGGAGAGAGATCTCAGTACGTTTTGAAATCAGTTACTTTGAGTAAAAAATGTACTCGTTGGCCTGACAGTTTGTGTCTTTGTTTTGATCTGTTTTTCTCTGTATCTGAGTTCCTGTTGTTTCTGAGCCAGGTGCTGGGAAACGATGCTTCAGCTAAACCATCTCTTTATGAAATAAGCTATTTAGATATGCTGTAGCCATGGCTGCTGGCATTTAAAACTTAACCCTTCAGACTGAAATCTTCCCTGTTTAAGATTCCTGCAACTTCTGATTCTCCCTCCAAGAAATATGTCTGACATAGGATCATTTTACATATTTTTTCTTGTTGAGTCCTTTTTCTTGTGTAGGCCTGCTTTCTCGGCTGTTTTCCCCTCAGTGTCCTTTCTGAAACAACCCCACTTCCCTCCCTCACCCATTAACTACTGCATGGAGTAAAAGCAGCATGTACTGTGGCAGCTTTTTTGGCTGTGCATGCACTGACTGGTGGCTATCTATGCTGGCTGGATAACGCCAAGCCAAATAGAGCAGAACCAGGCCTGCTATTCCAGGTGTTAGTTTCTTTGTCCTTTCTCTGGACAGTGCAGCATTTGTCCTTTGAAGGCATTTGCAGATTTTCTCCTAACACTAAACTTCACTTTCTGTGAAGTGCTGCATCCCACTTCCTATGTCTAAGCAAAGAGTCCTAAACGTTTTTGACAATGAACTATTGGTAGTTGCCAAAATTTCTTTGCTATACATTTTTGTTGTCAAAATTTTAATTAAAAGTTTGTTGAATATTTATTAAATAAGACAATGTAATTCCACAGGTTAATTTTATAGCTATAATTCACAACTTTGTTACGTGAATTTCTGCTTTCTTTTTGGTTTCATTATTTGGCTAAACTGGCATTCTCTGTGAGTGGTGCCACACACATACCTCAGAGTCCTTTAGCAGCTTCCTTGGGGTTCTCCGACTATTATTCCTGGCAATGTTATTTCACTTACTTTACACGAATTATATTATTTTAGTTTTTCTGAATGATACAGCTAGTACATCAGATCTTCATTTTCTGATTTTATACACCTAACTTTGGCTACAGCCTTAATTTTTGCTCATTGTAAAGACCTGAGACCAAAAAAGCGTAGGAAATCTGGACTGCTCTGCAATCATTCAAGACTGATACTCACCAGTTCTGAAAAATATTGTTTATACTGAGATTGTGATATAATGCTTTTAGGAACCTAACATCCAAAAATACCACTTTACATTTTTATACTGGTAGTTTAAGTTGCAGAAATCAGTATTCATTTTACAGAAAATACGAGGACTTTCTTACTGCCAGGACTATCCCTCCTTGAGAACAGATATTTGTACATACTCATATACATGTTCTTAAGCTTACTATCAGTGTTATAATGATTAAATGACTGCAATGACAGGAGTCATGAGCTTCTGACTATTCTGAGATTTTCCAGGCTTTGTAGTTTGTAAGTTAAAAACCATAGACTCCAAGTTTTCATGTAAAATCTACGGCCACTATTTTTTCATCTTTCCATCACTTCTACAGTTTTAACCTTCTAAGTTCAGTGCAACTACATGACCATTTTGAGAAGGTCATCTTACGCATCAGCAGAATGAAGATTATTATGAAATGCAATTAAAATATATAAATGATACTGATACTGATACTCTTATATGAGCAATATGATAAGCATAAAATACTGTAATATATCTTTTTTAAGACGAATAGGTGCAGTTTTGGGGATTACCAGTGTACTAGGTGTTGCTTCTTCCTGTTAGTTTAAAGTCAGTGGGTTTTGAATGTGGATTAGAAGAAAATGGGTAATAGAAGAAAATTTCCATTGCCCAGAAACTGTCTCTCTCCATAATGCTATCCAGCCTGGTAGTGCTGCCCTTCAGCACGCTGCTCTGTTCAGGTCCCACCACAGAGACCTCCTGAACCTTCTTCCTTTTGTTGCTCTGAGCAGGCTGTAACACTGAGTTTCTCCTTGTACCCTCTAGTTGTGCATGGACTTGCTGGCACACAGGTGTGTCTCACTCCAGTATGAAGTCAGGGCAAAGGTGGGGCACCTATCTTTTTTGGGAACTCAGAAGTGTTCTTGGGTTAAGTTTATAACAAAAGAAACACAAAAGATTCCTTGGATTTTCCCTACAGATCTGGTGTATCACCACCCAAGAGCTCCAGGATATTTTAAGACTTCCCATTATGTTAAGCATGTATTTTTCTGCAGCCTTGTGGAGGATTTACGCTTTTTGTCTTTAGGGAGATTTGCAAATGAAGCAGACAGACATGCAGGCTCCAGAAAAGTTATTCTTTACTTTATAAACACACAAACCTGCACAAAGCACTAAAACATCTGTGCACCTTCCCCTGCTTCAGGCAATTGATCACCCAAGAATCCTCTAAAGAGTCTAGGACTTCTGCTTCTGTATATCGTTTCTTCTTCAGGAATGCCATGCTTGTATATATTTCCTTCTCTTTTTCTCTTTTCTCCTTTCCACTTTTCTCTTATCTGAAAAACACACGTTTGTTTATAAGTGTCCTGCTCCATTTCTCTCAAGCTGCTTGGGAGCCTTAAAGCCTATGTCCAACTTGCAGGTCCTGGGAGTGCTTCCCAAGTCCTCAGTTTGTGTGTGAACCCTGGCCATATCTTGACTTTTTATTTGGATAGGACTGAGAAGGGTGTCCTCCTTTGGGGCTCCCTTCTCCATACTGAGGAGCAAGATCAGACATAGCAGCTGGACAGAAACCATGGCTAAAAGCATACCCTGTTGCAGCATACAGGTGTCCCTGATGCTATGTTTTGTAAAACCCACCATTAATACTTAAGTCCTTTGCTTTCTTGTGTCAAGCTTTTCCACCTTCTAAAATTTAGTCTCTCTGAGGGACTGGAGAAAATCAATTTCACTGTCCATCAGTCTAGGCTATTTCCATTTAAACAGTCCAGTATTGTGTCAGATCTAGAGGATACATAGCACAACCGTTACAACATATGGCTGGCCCTTCATATGCAGCATCTTCATTCATGCAAATAGCATTCATAACTGTACCTTAATTTCTTAAATTATTTAAGTGAATATGAAGGATACTTAGGTAAGTTAAGAGACACTAGCTAATGTATGAATTTTAAGACAATAAATTAAAGCTTATATAAACTTGAGGAAGATGTTCAGTAGTAGTTTTAATACCAGGGATAACAAATTAAGACCACTCTTACATCTGGAGAAGGGCAGTCACATTAAACTGAAATGTGTGTCAAGTTATGCATGATTATTTTCATATTTGCTTATTTTGTTAAACAGTTCTTTACTTTGACATTTACTTTGACATACTACCTCACATAAGGCATAATGCCAGCCAGGACATTTTCTATTCATCGGACATATCCAGTGTGCTTTTTTTCGATTTCACACTTTTCTACAAAAGAGAGAGGTCATTTATGCACTATGACTTTTGTATTCCATGACTGTTGTGTGCAAACCTGATGTTGACAGTGTGTAAACTGTAAATCTTCTAACATGTCTCTATTTTAACTAGAGAAAATAACCCTTTAAAAATATTAGATAATAATTCTACACAGCAAGTACTATTTGTGTCTTTTCCCTTTGTAAAGAAAACAGCACTTTAAATTAAAGTGTAGATGAAAGAGGTCCTCCATATATTGGGTACTGAAAGATTTAGTCTTAAGACTGCTAAGTAGGTGCTGTAGAGAGAATTCGAATACAGCACTTCCTGCAAAATGCTCGTGACTTGCCAGCATGTAGCATCATTAAACTCACTAAAAATAAAATGCCCTCAGGCCTGGTAAGAGCAATTGCTTTATAATTAGGCTCTTGGGAAAGGAGCTAGGTTTTATGGTAAGACATTTATTTTAAAAAATGAGCTTTACCAGATGAATAGATTTCTGAACTTCATAGATGGACACTTGGAATCCATTCCTGCTCACATAAGAGGAGTTTTCCATACACTGAACTATTTCCAAAAGCAGAACACAGTGTCATAAAAGCATTGTAGAGTTATCTTGAAACTTAGGCACAAGATTTCACTGCTTAGGAGTCAGTTTTGAAGTTGAGAGACAGAAGCTTTTCTATGCAGTAGAAAAACATATAGAATACTTCAAAATGCAAACAGAACTAGGCTTTAATTTGTATTCACACATCAAGAAAACAAACAGATTTTGATTAATTGGAAAAAGGTCAGTATTCACTCTTTGTTACGTAGACAGAAATGTAGACCTAGAAGCTACCTCAGGTTCAAATATGCTTAGGCCATGCTCAGAGGAGGCTTTTCTGAACTGCACTTACACCACCTCCAGAGAAAGAGCAGACACACTTCACCTCTCAGTGGAATAACCTATCTAGTTTCGCTCCAGCATGTTTCTTTGACATTTCTTTCCTTGGAATCTGTGTTTTATATTAAGTGACTTGTTCAAGTCTTTCTACTATAAGCTGCCCAGAATACATAACGTCTGTCCTCCCTCCGCTTAGTGATTAATAACATCCCTGACCTGCATGCCAAAATATGCATGCCAAGATACAGGATTTTTGAGCTAAACAGGATCTTTCTGTTGTGCTGACAAACAGTATCTTAGCACTAGCAGTCAACACACTCATACAATCTTTTTCCTGGTTTGGGGTACTTTATGGGAGCAGGAACATACACTCTGTGGTACACTTTCAAAGTCATGGGGTGAGTCATGCATGAGAAGATAACAGCTCACGTAGAGTCTTCTGAGAGTTTCACAAACTAAGCCTTCCCAGTCTGTGGCCATTATGGCCCACATAAACCTCATTTTCAGCCATTTCTCAAAAAAAGCATGCTGATGACAACATGGAGGGGTCCTGCATATCAAATGACAGCCTTTTCCTGATTTTCCTGCTGTACAACTTAGGGCAGAAAACAGATGAAAGTAAAGCCCATTGAGAGATACTCATAACTTCAAAGGTTTCTTACAGAGTTATACTTGCAAGAATTTTATCTTAAGGCTGAATTTTGCTGTATTCCTTTAGAGGGAAGACGTTTCAGCTTTCATAAAAGAAATATATAGTGTTGAGGTACTATGTAGTTCAGTCTTGCAGATGAAAAAAATTACAGATAAACAAGATAATGAAAATTTTGGGGAGGCATAGGTCTTTACTGCAGTACCTGAGAACAATTCCCAGCTTCCAGTTCCAGGTGCATTCCTGTCCTGAATCCTGGCTTCATGCTGAGATGAGACTTAAGAAACCTCCTCCTTATATATTTATATACTCCCAGTGAAATGCAGCCTTGGTGTGCAGGAAGACAAGATGTGCTCCAGTAATCCAGGCTGAGGAGTGCATATGGAACTTACTCTAAGAGATAGCCAGGGACATAGCGTGACTTTGGTCCTTAAGAAACTATTTCCAGGTCTTCAAAACAAAATTAATACTCTAGAAGTCATTGATTTTGTTGTTAATGTAATCATAAGAATCACTTAAACTTCATATTCTCCATTAAATACTGTTCTGAGCCAGGATTAATCTCTAAGAGTAGAAAGGAAATAGATATGGAGTGTAGAAGGGTTTTCCAGTGGTTCCTCTGTCTATCTGGGCATCAGCTTTCCTGAAGGACTGTTGATTTCCCAGAACTTGCCCTGTCTTCCTAAAATTCACCTGCTTCTGTGAACTTCCATGTTCACTCTGCCCTTCTGCCTCTTCACATGGTCTTGTTAATTCTTCTGTATTTCTAAGACAGAGGTGAAACTATACTATTTATAACATAGAACTAGTCATCTAGACTATCCTCACTGTCAACAGAGAAAAGTATGAATTTATAGGGTAAGTGTGAATCTTTTTTAGTGTGAGATTCATCTTTTCCTGAAGGAGATGCTTAGCGCACATCATATGACTGCTAGAGTTCCCATTTCAGTTCATTAATTGTAAAGAGAATTGAGAGAGAATAACTCACATTCAGATTACTATATTAGAGGTATCTCTGGTTAGGTGAGCTGAATCCCAGTCATGTAGTCTACATCTTACCAACTTGCAGCCTATATGGTTGAAATACTGCTTCTTCCCTGCTTGTGCCATCTACTTTTCATGTGCTTTATTTTTACAGTTATTTAATCATGTTATATAGTTCAGTGCCATATTATGTTGTTTAACGCATAGAGTGTATTTTGATTGAGTAAAATGAAATTTCACTGCATTTTAATTTCTCACATACAATCAGCATCAACCCCAGTTACTTCTTTCCTAATTTCACTGCATTTTGTTATATTGGCGGTTAAATAACTCCCATCACCACCTAGCATGAGTATTGTGCTGTCTCTCATTAAGGTCCCTTGGAATACTTTACTGATTAATTCAAAGCTTGACTTTCCATGATTTTTGCAAATGGATATGATGATTGTCATCCAAAAAGCTATATATTGCTCATCCCATTGAAACAATCAGTAACATGTGGCATTGACTGAAAGAGGCAATGGAGTATTCATTAGTGCTGATTCTGTTCACTTTTAGCTAAGAAGAGAAATATTAACAGCATTTCATCAACCAAGGAAACTGAGGTGGTAATTTTACTGATGATCATTAGAGAAAGATAAGGAAAGGTTGACATTCTGGCAGATGCTAATCTGCTGGGTGATCACCAGGGAACCTGTATTGTTGCAGCTCCAAACAATGCAACTCTGTGTCTCAACTGAGCAGTAAAGTTATCTATAAAAAAATACACAGAAAAAAAGGGTGCTTCTTTCAAAAATTCTCTTTCCCGTTCCTCTCCCGTTCCTCTCCTCTCCCGTTCCTCTCCCGTTCCTCTCCCGTTCCTCTCCTCTCCCGTTCCTCTCCTCTCCTCTCCCGTTCCTCTCCTCTCCCGTTCCTCTCCCGTTCCTCTCCCGTTCCTCTCCTCTCCTCTCCCGTTCCTCTCCTCTCCTCTCCTCTCCTCTCCTCTCCTCTCCTCTCCTCTCCTCTCCTCTCCTCTCCTCTCCTCTCCTCTCCTCTCCTCTCCTCTCCTCTCCTCTCCTCTCCTCTCCTCTCCTCTCCTCTCCTCTCCTCTCCTCTCCTCTCCTCTCCTCTCCTCTCCTCTCCTCTCCTCTCCTCTCCTCTCCTCTCCCCTCCCCTCCCCTCCCCTCCCCTCCCCTCCCCCCTCCCCTCCCCTCTCCTCCCTTCCCCTCCCCTCCATGGGAGTAGAGCTTACAAATCAGAATAAAAGAAAACATTTCATTATTGCCAACAGAGGAAATATAATAATAATTAAAAAAATTGCTATTACTTTAAGATTTCCTTGGGCAATTTAAATATTACATCATGAAAAGTTCAGAAAGTGTGGATAATTTTCAGCTTTAACTTTTCCAGTGTAATTTGTGTCGTAGATTTTTCTTCTTGGAATTAAAAGATACAGTATTAGAGCGAAGAATCAGTATAAGCTACAGTATAAGCTCAATTATCTAAATGTCAGGGGAGACAGAAAACATTTGGATGACTGAAATTTCAGATAGTTACCAATATAGCTAATAGGTATACTGAGGGACAGGGCATACCATATAGTTAAAGTCTAGATTACAGTAGGAACTGCCATAACTAGTGCATTATAATGGTTCATGTTTGACGGTATTGAACACGAGTACTTGAAGAAGTACAAGAAGCCCCATGAGCTACTTATGAAATGTTAGGTACATATGGCAGACTTCTTTCTAGCATTTTCATTTTGAGATTTATGCCCTAAAATACAAGGATTATGCTGAAGCATCTATTAAAATCCTCACTGTCTGCAGAAGTGTTTGATGGTTCTCTAAAAAACTTGCAAAATTCTTTTTATCTGAGTAAGATCTTGTGGTCAATAAATTTCACAGGCTTCCTGCTTTCCTAATCCATAAGGATGCTGATGTCATTGTTGTCTCTTGACCTTCTATCCTGCACCACTTTGAAGAGCCCACCTCTGTCTCCTCGAGGACCTCCCACAGGCATTGGGGGCTGCTCTTAGGTCCCCCCAAGCCATCTCTGCTCCAGGCTGAGCAAACTCAGCTCCCCCAGACTCTCCTCACAGGGCAGATGCTCCAGCTCCCACCATCTTGGTGGCCCCCCACTCAGCTGAATCCAGTTTAAACTGTGATTAGCTAAGCCATTACCCCTTTCCCTGCTGTTTATTTCTATTTTTTTCACTCTCAAGCTCTTTAAGAGGAAACTGGTATCATTGCAACTGCTGTTTGTTATTATTTCAATATTATAAAATTAAATTCTATAGAATATCTCCCAGCAGTAGGAGAGTGACAGGCTATTGGCAGATTATTCATAAGTGATAAGAAATAATTTAGTAATAAGCTTCTCTTCAGCTAAATGCAGCATATATGCATATATATAGTGTGGCTGTAAACAGGTTGTGAAGCATAGAGAAACTGTTTAATATTCCAAGTTTTCCTGCCAATTTAAAATTATAATGATTATGAACACATACTTACTTAAGCAGAGGTAAATATTTCTGGTGATTAAAATGTCATAGACCACAGCAGGATTTGATGCACGTGGAAACTCAACTGAATTTGAAGAAATATCTGTTACTCTATAAAAGGAGGATAAGAAATCAAGACATGAAGAATATTTATTTACTCTCTCTAAAGGCTATGTGTGTGATACAGTTATATAGATAATCTATATATGTTAATAGAATAAACCAAATAAACTTTGAACAGCACAATATATTTTTCCTCATACATGTACCACTGAAAGGTTTTCTCTTCTAAAGGAAGAGCATCCTTGAGCAAAGGATGGTTATGCAATACTTACGTATTCACTTTCCAAAGTAATCCTGTATTCACTTGATCACTTGTGTATAACAGCAGGGTATCCAGGTGTGTCCTGTAGTTCTTCATCCTGAAATGCACTGTAATTTTTTTTTTTCTGTGCCTTGTGAGAAAAAAAAATAAATCTGTTCTTTCTGTATATATATATCTCAGGAAGGTGCTGAAGGATGAATGTCCCTTGAATGGATTTGGCTTGAGAAGGGCTCCATTAGCAGTTAATTTTATCTCAGCAGGACAGCCAACTCAAACTAAAATCACTAGTGAAACCTGCATTAAAGGCTTTTATTTATGGATGACACTTTGAGTTAGAGATAGTACTTCAACTGTGTTTATCTCTATAGTGAAAGCAATCCAACTTTTTATTTCCAATTTATTTAATTATCTTGCAAAAGAACATTGAACAGGCCATAGAGACAATGACATAGATTATTTAGCGACATAGAATATTATAACCCCTAGGAGTGAGATAATAAATACCTATGCAGCTCTGTGAATATTTTGGAGATGGGAACAATAGTACACAAGTACCCTTCAGAGGAGGGTCAAGGATCTACAAGGGACATGTTCTTAAGGGTAGATTTTCTTCCTGAAAGAAGACAGCAACTTTTGAATTTTCAGGCCCATTTTTTGTGTACATGTTTACTCGAGATCATAAGCAAAGAAGCCTTCTTGATATGAGTATAATTTAACCCATTAAAAAAGGAACACACTGCACACAGACTTATTTATGGCTTTTATGTGAAAAAAATAGTAATGAGTACTCCACTGTAACTGTTATAATACAAATTATCTATTCGGCTTTTACAGGAAACCTGCTGAGAGGGAAAGGACTAAAACTAGAGCCAGTTCTTCCTCCAGCTGCTTCTTTCAGTGGATTTAATATTTCTGATTGCTGTAGGAATTTCAGATGAGAATTGCCACGAGAGTGACCCCCATGATTACATTTTTTATGTTTATTTCCAAGCTGTGCTTTGAAAAAGGTGCTAGTTATATTCCTTAGATTATTTGGATTCCTGAATATTTTAGACTAAAATCTTTAAACTTGCCATTGGAGGTTTCACTTACAAAATGATATTTTTTCTGTGTGTGTAACCCTGTGAAATGAAGTGTGACACTTCAGTTCCTTCATTACTTCTAGAAGTTCATGTATGTAATGACTGGTGCATATTCATGCATTCACGAGAAAAAGTACGGAAGCAGGGATATTACTTCAGTACACCACATTTTCACTTCTAAACCGTCCTTGAATACACACCCTGACTTTATAACCAGGGAACATCATTCCGCTACAACTTCCAGTTTCTCCGTTAACATAACACAACACAAGGTTTAGCTACTCATAGTTAGAAGGGACCTGTTGGAGCTGCCCAGGGGACAGTTTATTAATCTCTGTTCTCTGGACACATTAGAATTGGAAAAATTACATTTTGTCTGCTGGGCTACCAGATTCATCTGCAAGTCATATTCCACCTAAAATCAGTATGAATTAAGAATAAGAAAATTACTGTAGAGCTCAACTTCTGTAAAAAGTACTGTTCATGTCTAAAACAGACATATGGTATCTATTGAGGACTAACAGAAGCTGGGTACATAGAAAATGACTTCCCAAAAGTAGAAGATATTTTTGTTTGCCGTCTGCTGCAAGTCTTGTGCATTGTCATTCTACAGTATTCAGCAGTCTCAGGATATCTACCAAGAAGCTTTTTCTGAATTGTAGAGTACACACTTCAATTAATTATGAATCTTAATCTTTGATTTGTTGAGGGCCTGACTAAAAATCTTTTGGACATTGCCAATGACTTGACACAGAGTTATAGAAGGCTTTAGAGAAGGCCTTTGTATAGCATTGTAAGTAGCTGCAGTGTTTCCTGGCTTCTTTGTTAAGAATAAAAATTGTATTCTACATTTTTAATAGATTTGTCTAATTTTGAAATCTAAGTTCAACCTCACTTCTCTTCTATGGTGCTATATAATAATTCCCAATTAATGAAAGCTCCAGTGAAGCAGGCCACAGTGAGTGTAAATCATTGAAAAAGGGATGAAAAGTAGGTAAGAGTAGGTCAGGCTGCCAGTGAGTGGCTAGAAATACTAAGAACAGTAAGAAATTATTATTAAACTAGAACAAAAATGTACTAAATCTTAATAAAGATAAAGCTGTCAATCATATGCAAAAATGGCTGAATTCAAAACAGAATATAATTTGTTTTTTAAAAGAAGCAGGATGATGTATTCCAATCTTATAGTGATAACAAAATACCTTCTCTTGCATATGTACCTAGGAAGGATATAAAAGTCAAATATACTACTAATAAAGCACTATAATAGTCACATTAAAATCTTAAAACCTCAGAAGTTAGTTTATCACATGGTGGAGATTTCCTCTGGAGTTTCATTAGTGTATATCATCATCTTGAAGAGCATCAAACAGATCTGAGTGCTGCTATTTTTAGCCACCTTGAGTAGTACCTTCCTTTTCTCTTAATGCTATTGACATTTACTTGAATATTTATGGAGTAAGTTGCTCTCTGGTGTGCACAGTGATTTCAGGATCTACCCAGCAGATAGTTTGAGGTGAGCTATAAACAGTACTTTGTTTTTTTTTGTCTAATTCTTGCTCCTCAACTGAGGCAAGATAAATCCCCTTCTTCCCCATGCGTGTCTGACTCACTGACAGGCCCAGCCTGAAATTCTGAAGTGCGATGTATCACTCTCATTGCAGTTTCTATTTTAATGTCCTCATATAACCTTATGAAGTTCAGCAAGGCCAAGTGCAAGGTCCTGCACCTGGGTTAGGGTAATTCTCAATATTAATACAGACTGAGGGATGAATGAATTGAGAGCAGCTCTGCAGAGAAGGATTTGGGGATATTGGTAGATGAAAAATTAGTCGTGAGTCAGCAATGTGCACTTGCAGCCCAGAAAGCCAACCATATCCTGGGCTGCATAAAAAGAAGTGTGTCCAGCAGGTCAAGGGAGGTGATTCTTCCCCTTGACTCTGCTCCTATGAGATCCCACCTGAAGTACTGCATCGACCTCTGGGGCCCCCAGTACAAGAAAGACATGGATCTGTTAGAGCGGGTCCAGAGGAGGGCCACAAAATTGATTGGAAGGCTGGAACACCTCTCCTATGAAGAAGGGCTGGGAGTTGGAATTGTTAAACCTGGAGAAGAGAAGGTTCCAGGAAGACCTTACTATGCCCTTTCAATATAGAAAGGTGGCTTATAAGAAAGATGGAGAGAGACATTTTGCCATGGCCTGTAAGGGGCAACAGTTATAAACTGAAAGAGAGTAGATTTAGACTGGATATGAGGAAGAAATTTTTATGATGAAGGTGATGAGGCGCTGGAACAAGTTGCCCAGAGAAGTTGTGAATGCCTCATCATTGAAAGTGTTCAAGGCCAGGCTGAACGGGGCTTTGAGCAACTTGATCTAGTGAAAGATGTCCCTCTCTGTGGCAGGGGAGTTGGACTAGATGATCTTTGAAGGTCCTTTCCAACCCAAACCATTCCATGATTCTATGACTCCATATGAGAGGACCAAATCAAAGTACCATGAACAACGCGAATTATAAGAAATCCTGGAGATTTTTTTAAAAAGGAGTTGAGGAAAAAAATACAGATAATTGGAAAATTTGTCAAATCTGATTTTGAAGGACTGAACCATGGCTAAAGTTTGATGGAGATACTCAGCATGGAAATTTCAGCTTAAATATTAAGTTGGGGAAAATCTTAGTAGTGACTGAAAACAGGATCACAGAATGGTAAATGATTAGACAATTTTATCAGTACTCATCACATCCAGTTTCAACTACCAGGTTAGTCTCAACAGTCCTAATCATTCCCTTGGTTCTCCAGTATTACTGTCAGAGGAACTTTATAGGGACAAGCACTTTAAAGAGTATCCTACAGTGGTATTATTATATTAATTTTTATTTTCAGAATAAGATTAACATCAGGCATCTTCAGTCCCATTTTTCTGGTAGTACACAGATACGTACAATGCAACTCTGATGATGCTACTCATTCACTGAGTGTAATTTAGCTGTTAAATTAGTTTACACTACTATGGAAATTTCCAAAGGGGACGAAACTAAAGAAATAAGTAGGTTTCCCTGAACATTTCAGTATATGGTCCCAGATCTATACTTGCTTACAGTTGTGTAATGCAACTAACTTTAGTGGAAAAATCATTCTGAGATTAAATCATTCAACAAAGAGCAGTATTTGTATTTAACTTTTGTATTTGACATCATAGACTCATCTGTTTTTGTAGTAACCCCTTTATTTTTATTCAGACTGGTTATGTTCATCCACAAGTTTTAAGAATGACAGTGTGCAGTTATTTGGATCTCTGCTAATTCTTCCTTCTGATTTAGAGAATTTTTACCACTTATTTCTTAAGCCATCCAGAGTGTCGTTTTAACTTCTGATACTTTTTCTCGCTATGCTCATGTATTTTCTTCCCTAGTTTCTACATTTTTCACCAGCCATTGCAATATACGTGCCCATCCATTTGTCTTTGGAAAGACGACCTCCTAAACTGCAGGGAGTTGGCAGTCTCTGCTTCTTGTGGACAGAGATCCTGACATTATCTTGGGTGAAACAGGCAGGCAGGCAGCAGTACTGATTGCTCCTACATGTTCCTTCTATATCCTACATTCTCCTTCTATATACAAGTACTATTAGGAGCTTCCAAATGTGACAAGGGAGCTTTAACAGGTGTCTCAGCTCTCAACTCATGAGAAACACTCAGCTGCTTATATCTATCCTCCTGCACAATCAGCAGGAAAGGCTAAGGTGCCAAACTTGACAATGGGCTTGTAGCAGCTTCTGTAAGTTTGATGGTCAGATCATACTGCTATTCTAGATCCATGCTCTGGGTATATTTACATGTAGCGCTTACTTTTTGAGATACTATTTCCAATTCTGTTTGTCAGGATTGGAAATTAATCTGAGAAGGTCCAGGTCTACTAATGTTAGTAGAATCCCTGCAGAGAGAAGAATCAGCTGTATTTATTCCCTGAATAAAAGTCCTTGCTCAGTGCATGCTTTCCTCTCACCCCAGTCTTTCCTGAAGCCTTTTCTGTCATTCCTGTAGTGCTGTGGACAGGGTGAAAGCCAAATTAGTTATGTAACAAAACCCAAACTAATCCTTGAGGTCTGAGTCTGCTTGGGCATGTGTTAATGGACTGTGTACAGAGCATGTGGCAGATGTGTGGGCAAGCAGACTGCAAAACACCATCCTATCAATAAAGCTGTAGGACTAGAGGGCTTCAGTGTTTCTCAGACTACCTTTATCCAGAGCCAGAGGGCTTCTGTTATTTCTTTTGCTCCCACTTCCTCCTGAGGGACAGCTTTCTTTAAAGAAAATCGAGGGTAAGAGAGAGGTAAGGCCTGTCTGAAGAGACCAGGGGGATCAGTCTGCTGAACTTGATGCCTGAAGGCAGGGAATTCTCAGTCAGGTAGCCTGTGTAGTAGAGAGAGGCAACGATTTTTATTTGAAAATAAGAGGCAGGTGCAGTCGGAAGTCTGTAGCAATAGCATCGATTTGTAAATTATCCCAATACCAGGAAGAGCTGCCTGCTAATGAGAAGTTATAGACTCTTCACTGTTTTTTATGGTAATATTTTGCTTTTTCTAATCCTCTTCCTAATACAGTTTTCTAGCACAGCAGATAATAATAATAATGAATTATAATCATGTAGCACTATTCTTACCCAACAGCAAATTCAGCCAGGATAGTGTCAAACAAAGCTGCAAGCAATTTCTCATTTAGGAAAATAGTTTTCTGTATTACTGCTATGGGAAAATGTTGTCATCTCTCGGCTGATGGCATATCAGTTCTAGATGCAATGATCTTTGGTTATAATAGTGATGAACCACTATGCAATCGCATGTCAGGTTTTGACTGCACCTGTTTGCAAACTCAGGTAATTATGCTCTATTGTCTAATTGCTTATTTTATGGATGTTTTGCTCACATGTTTTTAAGCAATGCTATTTGATTGCAGATAACTAATGGTAGGGTTCTCTTCTCATTATCACACTTTAACATCTGATTTGTCTGATTGCTGCAGGTGGAAACAATAGGTGATGCGTACTGTGTTGCAGCAGGGCTCCATAAGAAAAGCCTTAGTCATGCTAAAGCCATTGCCCTGATGGCACTGAAGATGATGGAGCTTTCAGAAGAGGTTCTCACTCCAGATGGGAGCCCTATTAAGGTAACCCCTTTGCTCTTTATTCTCAGCTAGTCAGTGGTACCTGGACCTGATTAATTCTATTGTGTTCTGTTAGTAGAAATCTGTTTATTTCTAGAAGAATTTAAAATTGCAGCAATATATCACAGTCTTTTTTATGGACATGTGTTTCGCTGGTGCCCATCAACAATCATGTAAGCTATGCCTCAGTTTCGTAAGCACAAGTAGAACGTACAGACTAGCTGTTGCCTTGTATGCACTGAATGCCTATTTGTGTCTGGAGTGCATCAGATGTGCTCCTGGAGCCCTTCTTCCAATTCATTTTAGTGTGAGAAGAAGACAATTCACATGATACAGGACTGTCCTATGCTACAGGACTGTCCCATGCTACAAGCCAAAGCACAGTGTGTGATGGCAATAGGGAAATTCACTTCAGAAGTAGCCTCCCAATCTGAACTTGAGCACTAGCATAGAGGCAGTCAGAGAGATATGTAGATCTAAGGGGCCACACGCATGCATGCATGTTTTCTAAATAGCTGTTGACCTGTATAGAAGAACAATGTGTAGACTGCCTGCTCTTTCTCAGTGTTAATGTGCCTCCTTCCCATGCTACTCCAGTTCTTTCTAGATTGGTACAGGAGGTAACAGGAAGTGGAAAAACGTGTGTCCTTTTGTACCATTTTGAAGTTCCACTGCTGTTCTGCTTCTCTTGACCTTATACCAACCTTGTAGCTGCTGGCATTTGGAACCGGTAATGTTTAGGTAGGAGGTGGAGATTTAGCAGGGAGGAAAAACCATGGAGAGATATATATGCCTTTCTTTTTCAAGGGTCAGATTGCACATTGTTTTCATTATGTGTACTCACTCCTGTTTCTGGTTAAATTGTTCTTCCCATAATACAAACATTTTGTTTTCAAAGAAAATGGGGATATTATGTAGAACAATTATTCAACACTGTCTAAAGCCCATAACAAAAGCCATATGTAGCTGGATGAGAAGGCTGGACAGACTTCCCATGGGATGATTTACATCATGGTTGAAATGCACTTTGAAAACTGCAGTTCCTCATGTCTGTTAAAAAATGAGGGTTGCATCAAAAATGCTTTTTTTTTTCTTTTTTTCCCTCAAACATTGAAAGACTGAAGGTTTAAAATTTGACAGAAAGGAGGTAAAATTTTAAAAAATATATTCAGGGATGTTGCTGTGATGCTCCTTGAGCAGTAAAATTGTATACTTCTGAGTTCCAACTCTTTTCTATTAGTTAGGTTATATGTTGAACTGTATTCCTTGAACACTTCGTATATGGTGAATCAAAAGAGATTTAATCCAAGTGAATTCTTCTGCCCAAAAAGGAGAGTGTGGATGCAAGGCACTCAAGCTAGAAATTCCATGAAATATGGCAATGCGATATTCAAATTAAAATATATCGGGTTCTGGATGAAATATTTTTATTTTTAGATATCCATGCTGCTGATGATTTTTTTTTAAAATGTCAAAAAATATTTATTTATTTATTCAAAAATGGCCACATATTCAAAAGAAGGAATATCTTCGTCTATGGATCTTGAAGAAAATTTTTTTAAAGCTTCATGTGGACATTCATCGAACTCAGAATAAGCACTAAAAGACAAATGTTGTCTGAAGATACCAGAAGACATAGCATTTTTATTTTTGATATAAAACTGTTTCAAATGGGTATTAATTTAATCCTACTAAAATAGATTTTCTAGATTGTTTGATTTCTCTGTTTTTCCAATGACTATAGCTGAAACATTCTAGCTACACTGTCACATGCTGGGAGAGCTGTCTTCCAGATCCTCTCCATCTTCATTTTCTTTTGAGTGATTACTGCAATTGTAGGGAAATTTTGAAGGTGTATGTTTTACTTTGAGAGTCACAGTTTGTGGCTGTTTTCATTACCACTCATTTTTCAGAAAATTCCTCATGATTTCGGTGGCTACATAAGAAAACCTATACAAGAAAGACTATAAAGACGGTGCAGAATAAAAATGCTTGCATAGAGTAAAACACTAGAAATAACCAAATATTTTCAAAAAGTGCTAATAAGCCTCCTTTAGAATTCAGAAGAAAAAAGTCAGTTCATCATACTTAAACTGAAAGTAGAGGTACTGAGAAGCTCTTCAGTGGGTGTTAGTTGTCCTGTCTTCAGTTTTAGGTGACATACATTTCAGGGCAGGAGTGATGGTGATATCGTAAAATGTTGTTGTTACCTTTGTACCTAACCTGGCAAATAGTGTTTACAAAAGCTTATCTTTCATAGAGGCATCTTGATTTGATTTTAAATATATTAAGGTTAGGGTTCCTCTCGCATGGATGTCTACTCTGTAAAACTATTGAAATAAGAACTTTTGGAGAAGGCTACTTTAATTTGTCCCAGTTTAGGCGTCTACTCTAGGATGAGATGAATCACGCCCTAAAAATGTGTATTTTCTCAGTTGTCTGGAAGGGAAGTCTATGGACTTAGTCTAAATGTGGATGTCTACACTATAAGCTTCTACACTCTGTCAGATGAGTCCTCCTACAAATGGCAAAGAACACGTTTTTTCTTAGTGATTATGTCAATGATCGTCACAGTTAAAAACATATGTGTTATTTCTGAATTGAATTGGTGTGACTTTACCTTCCAGCCAATGTTGAATTGGCTAGAGTGACTCCTATATTAGTGGTCAGTTTTTCACTTAAAAAACCGTGAAGATGCCCATCATGCCACAGATTCCTGTTAACAAATACTCCATGTGCATAATAAAGTCTTAAAGCTGTGTCAGTGGAGGTTCAGGTTGGATATTAGGAAAAAGTGATTAAGCACTGGAACAGGCTCCCTGGGAAGAGGTCATGGTCCCAAGCCTGCCAGTGTTCAAGTGTTTGGACAATGCTCTTAGATATATGGTTTAACTTCTAGGTTGCCCTGTGTGAAGTCAGGAGTTGGACTTTATTCTGTAATCTGCCTGAAGTTTAAGGCACACCTGGGTATGTGTAACAGTTACTATGGACTCAGCTCAGAACCTGTCATAGGAGATCTACTGTGTGACACATTTTACAGTTAAGCATTGCCATTAAAATATTTAAATATTCATTAACATTAGATACAAAGTACACAATGTAGGCTATAATATGTTTGTAAGTGGCTTGACTTCTAAACAGTGAATTAAATTGTACTATAATGTGGTACTTTGAGCTGGTCCTGTTGATATGGAAGGCAAAACAAGTGCAGTATTCTGACCTTAATTGTTATCCGTGATTCATGTTAACAAGCACGAGTCACATTTTCTGAGTCCTTGCCAAGTGTGTTGAATACAGAATGCTGATGAAGCTTTTGTTTTCTTGTATTGGAAAACCTATGTCAGTATTTGGATATTTGAAAAGAACTTGCAATCAGAGGGCAGTTTTCCTCATGTCCAACGTTTGGTATCTTTGACAGCTTTCATGAGCTGCTGTGTCTAAATTCCAACTTTATCCTTCAGGATAGTCCAGTAGCTATTTTGAAAAAGAAAGACAGTTACTTCACTAGTCTAAGACAATTTTTCAAAACATAATTCCTAAAAATAAGGGACCTTCTGATCTCAGGAGTGAACAACAGTGTTCTGTTTTCTCCCCACCCCCCCAAGTGGCTGATAAGCCTTGATTAAATAGGAAGAAATCATTCTCAGCCACATGACACCACAGTTATTTGAAGTTCAATTTCTGTTAGTAAGCTAGCAATTACAGCAGTTATTCTGTTCTGATTGCATTTTCTAGTAAGAAATAAACATGCTGAAGTCTCCTTGGTGTTTGCAGGGGATTTCTTTTCCAGAGGCATATCTCTTGTTTAAGCTCTTTGAGGTCAGCACTGGAAATTGCGAGCTCAGAAGTTATTCCCCAGGTTTGTGGGGGGAACATTTTTTTTTTTTTAGAGTCATTATGAATCTGTTAGGGTTGTCCTGGTTGCAGAGATTTTGGCTCTAGGGAAACCTCACTGCAATTATGAAATGTAGTGCTTTTTATTTGTTGATTACTCAATTAGATATGTCTAACTTTATGATTATGTTTTAATGGAATATATGTAATTTCTAAATTACTTTGATGGATTTATTTGGTTGTCATTTCAGAACTGAATTCACCAGAATGCAAGTATTTAGTTTTTGTAGCTCTTGAAATGTTCATCCCTGCGATAGTGGTGAATAACTTATTAAATGACACTTAGTCTCAGAGTTAGGAAGAAAAAGTAAATGAACAAATGAAAAAATACCATATCACATAAATGGGAATTTAGGATAAGATTTTCACCTATAAAGTGCATTATCAGACAATCAAGTGACGTTTGTTATCTGAGTACACAGTTACTGTGAAAATATTCATTGTAGTGATCACAAAAATACCTTGTTTGTACAGCCATGTACACTTCATAAAAACATCTGCCCCTTAGAGCAATGCTTGTGTGGCCACTGAGCAGTGATGGACCTCAGGATGGTGACAAGGTGTATGAAACAGGTCTGGTTTATATGCAGATAATGCTCCCACCCCCTAAGATGGAGTTCATAGTGTGCTGATGAGAGCATCATGGTGTGCAGCTGACATGTACTCAGGCATTTGACACTTCCAGCAGAGCCAAAGGCAGCAGAAACGCATAAGCAGAATGGAGACCCTGAGCCTGCACTCCTTATGAATAGCTCCCTGCATGAATAGCCTGGGATTTGCAGGGTCATGAAAAAATCTTGTACAGAAAGAGAGAGTGAGCTATATTATAGCAGCCTCCACAAATCCTATCATCAGTGTTGTAACACAGTCTGCTTTTTTTGAAAGAAATATTTGTAGCAGAAAATGAGCTGCTCATTCTCCTGTGAGTGATGGAGAAGGCTTCAGGTCCCTGTATGATTATTTTTTCTTTAACTCCGTTCTATTTGAGGCAAAATCCCATTCCTTTAGCATGAGCTAATGCCTTAATACAAAAGAAGAACTTTTGGCTCAGACGCTGCATGTAGAATTGTATATACATTTACATCCTTTTGGCAAAACAGTTTTTAGTCCAGAAGCAGTCGTTTGATTTAGGTTCTGTACAACTAATTATATGTAGTGCCCTATGATTGTAACTTGAAAATATTGACTTAAAATTGCCTCCTGCACTTAAGTGTTACTTGAATTTATGATATGCTTCATATTTTACTACACTTTTTCTAGATAAAGTGGAAGTACAATAATTTTAATAGCTAGAGTTAATGCTGTAAGAGTTCTCCAGAGCATTGACCTTTAGAGATAAAGGTCACAATGCAGATCTCATTTGATGTGTTAAAACCCATAGGATATTATTGGTGGCATCACTTTTTATCATGCTTCAAATCTTGCCTAATTCATTAATGTACAGTGTATATCCCAAAGAAATAGAAAGGCTTCCTTTTTGGTTTATTGTTACAAGGGCTGCTCTGGCAGAACATACCTAGTTTTAACTAATGAGATTTCCCAAGAGGTTATTCTCTAAGATTGTCTGCTTATTTTTATAGTGTATGAAGGTGATCCTGATAGGGTTGTGGAGAGTTACTGATCTGGGAACACACAGAGGAAAAAGTAAATGATTTACATGAAGCTGCTGAAATTAACTACAATTATGTAGATTTGTTTTTGTTCAGGTGTTCCTGTCTAAAACATAAGGATTGGGCCCTAGCACAGTAATTCAAAATGGTTTAAAATATGTTCCTCTACAGCAGAAAAATGTCATGTATCTGTCAAATTATTATGTTACAATAAATGAGAATTAGGCCTGTGAATACTGTAATCACAAACTGAAGCAAACACATAGCCTCCCCTTTCTTTTTGCTCACCTGCTAATGACTAGTTCATGAAATATTCTAAATAGAGCAGTGCAGAAAATTTCTAGCTGATACTGGCTGCAATTCGATTAATTTATTCTCAGGTGAGGTAGATGGGACCTTGTATTTACAAGGCACATAGTCTGGTGCTCGGCTCAGTTGTTTATTATCAAGATAGAGTGTTTGACGCACTTGCAGCTTCTAACTTTCAGATGTGTGTTGCCAAACCTCTTTTATTATTTGATTTATAAGCTGCACTCAGTGTAGTCTAGTATTAGCACTATCAGCACAAGAGCTGGTCTTCATCTATCAGCTAGAGAAAGAAGAACAGCATGGCAGAGGGACCATTTCATGTGAAGGGTGGTATTAACCTCATCTAATTTCAAACACTGACATTGTGAACACCTACATCTAAACTTCTTACTGTAGCTCTATCTTTAAATGAAGAGAGTAAACCTATTTTAGTCTGTATTCATCTGACATGCTTTCTACTTATGTGTCTACTTATAATGAAATATTTGAATGAATATTTGTCAGATAGGTCCTACCTCAAGGGTGAACAGGCTAATGAGCTCTCAGAAGGATGGACAATCCTGGAGCTGGAAGGAGCGGGACTGAAACAGGTTCAAATCTTTGTTCAATCACAGCCTTTCCATTTGAATTTTAGATGTTATCCAGACTTTCTATACTCCAACTTCATATAGGTGACAAATAATGTTTTACAAGTAGAACCATTTCTGCAGCATGACTAAGCTGTGTGACTTTACAGCCATGCAGCTGCATTAGTTTTGGTTTGTGTTGTCTACTTAAATACCTGTGGTCATGATGAATGCAACAGTGAAAGCCTGAGTTTGATAAATGTCTAATCTTTGCTTGCCAAGTGGTGAATTTTAATAAGCAAGAACTCTGCCTCATGAGTAAGGGTACAGAAGAGACAAAAGGACTCTGTGGATTATAATGGCTCATGTCCACAGTGAGAGTGACACACCTTTCTAAATAACATGGAAATAGGCAATGAATTTTAGTGTACATAGTGTCTTCTGCTGGCTCATTAAGTATTCCCCTTTGCCTTACAGTTATATGGCACTTGGGTCCGGAACACAAGTGGAGTGAAAGTGCCAGCATTTGCTTGAATATATGGAGGTTTTTTTAGTTTCTAAATGAAGGGGCCATTCCCAAACAGAGAGAGAGAGTAGTTTAGTGAGTGTTATCTGTGTAATCCTTTTCAGTATTTCTTGCCTTGCTTTTAATTCAGATTGTGGCATGCTATTTTATAACAATTCAGCGGTCCTCACCAAACGTACACCTTTACGTAAGCAGTAAAAGGTTGTCTGTTTTGTTTTAAATTGTGAAAAGCTGAGTGCTGATGCAGGCATTCTCATCAGCCCTGTGTGAAAAGCTGCTGCGTTACTGCAGTGCTCCTTGCTCCATCTGTGGTCTCCTAGCAACTTTGCCTTGTACCTAATGTCTACATCAGACTCTGGAAGGTATATAATATCCTATTTCAGGCTGCATAACTTCAGATTAGACATTTCCTTGTGTTAAAAGAAAAAAACAGAAATAGTTCCACAAAAGAAACACTTGCGGTAAGAGACTTTTTTACCAAAAATGACCAGCAAGCCAGTACAAGAGTTGTATTTCACAGGCTTACCAACATAAGGGCAGTACAACTCTTCTGAGGATCATTCAGAGCTGTACGTCTCGGGGGAAGCTTTGTACTTTTTCTTGAGAGCATGCCTGGGACATGGTGAGCCAAAGTCAGCTCTGGTGATGGTTCCCTGGACTTGAGAGTTCATGATGCCATACCTCAGTTTGGCCCATTTGCCTTTGGAAATGCAAAATGAGAGGAGATGATCTGTATTGAAGCACATCTCCCAGGTGTCTGGGAAATTGCAAGTTTTGTTAGGCTACCCTAAGTGAAAATCCACTTTCCTCAGCCCTCCATTTTCACTCAAGTGCTTCCTTTTGTCTTAAAGCAATTATCAATTGCTATAAAAACCCAAAACCACACCCATTATTTGTAACTTCTGTTCTTCTGAAGGGACTCTGGCATATCCAATTATGTTACACCCACTGTACGACAGTGTTACTGCATATGTTTTGCAATAACAAGGGTAAGAGGGGCTTAGTATGACTAGTGGGTGCACAACAGCAGCTTTGTGGAAGAGGCTGGTCTGAAAAATTAGATTGATATTTATTCTGCTGAAGAAGGAAGTTTCCCAAAGGTTTGGTTATTTGTTCAGGTGACATGCATTTGTTGTTTTAATCAGGTACTTAGGTAAAGTCTGCAGTAGATGATAAAGGTAGATTTTCAAAGCTACCAGGGCTTGATCCTGCACAATGTAAGGGTCAGTCTTCTGTGCATGCAATTGCAGGACAGAGGCAGGGTATCCAGATTGGCAACCCAGTGTAAACTCAACTTACCAGAAGGTTATGAAGATATTTTTCTGATTGCTGGGAGGAAAAGACCTGAAAGACGAGCAGAATGCTAATTAATAATGTGAAGATCACTGAGAAGAGGTTTTGTCTTTGGACCTGGCCATTCTCCTCTCATGCCATTCTTTCTCTGACATTATTGTCCTGCAAGTAAGAAACACAAGTGCCTTTCTATCTATACTTGTCTTTATGGCAAAAATAAAGCATCATTGTAGAAACCAGGGCAGTTACCCAGGGCACCTTGTGGACTTTTCCATTATTAGTCCACAGCGACATGTTCACAACAATTTGTGACTCACAGTATTTAGATTTAGCTGACTGTAGAAACACCTCTGTAATTCAGTCATATATCCAAAGGCAGACAAAACCTTACTATGATGGCTGCACCTAGCTTGTAACTTTGTCCTAGTGCCTCACAGTGAGCAGATAGATACTTCCATTTCCTTCTCCAGGTGGTGTAAGTACATGCACAAGGAAAACCAGCAAGGGTTTCAAGATTTAGATTCCTACATGGGATTTGTGGCCACAGGATGTGCAGCTGGATTGTGGGGTTAGGTTTAAGGTCACAGTGTGACATCTCTCACTGGTTTGATTCTCACGGTTCAGCAGTCATTCCAGACACAAACGCCTCCAAGTAATACTCCAGATGGCTGGCTAGTAGTAGAGCTGGTTGGGAATTTTCCATGGAAAACACTTTTTGACTGAGAACACTGAATGATCAAAACCAAAAACTACCATAGAAATCACTTGCCACGTTTTGATCAGGCAAATTTACCAGATTTTGGTAAATTTCTGATCAGAGAAAAACTTGCTCCAGACTTTAAATGGAATAAAGCATTGAAGTTGTGTCCTTTATGAAAAAAAGTGCATTCTTGGTTATCTAGGATGAAAGGTATCCTATGATACTGTTTTGTTACTGGGCTTGGGTTGGGGCACATTGTGCAGCTGCCAGAATTTCACATTCTGTTTTTGACTGTTCCAGTCAACGGAAAACTTCCATGCTGAAGCTGAAATTTTGGTTGAAATTTTGTTATTGTCATTGACTCTTTAATCAGGCAAAAAGAAAGCAATAATAACAAGAACAGCAGCAACACAACCCACCAGGTGAATAAATAATTAAATCTGTGGTGTACACAGGAGTTTTAGGAGGTTGACATTCTTAAATCTTTACAAAGGAGACAATGGAGAAAAATCCTTAGAAAGTGAGAGTGGCCATGTGTATTGTGATGTTATCTATTTATATAAAAAAAGACATAAACCCATATAATTTAAAATTATCCATGAATATTTAAAGACTTGGGCTAGGGAACTCAGGGTAGCTGAGTGCTGAACTCTTGTTTTGTCTAAGTACTAAGTATCTGTTCTCTTCTTCCCTCATTGTGTCTCCCTGTCATATAAAAATTAAAAGTCAGGTTTCCACTATCATCTACAAGCCTATTTTTCTTATCTCCTGAGATGGAGAAGAGATGGAAGACATTACACAGAAATTCCAAAGTAGTGATACGAGGTAATACACAAACCTACAAGGACTCACAGAAGATAAGCAGTAATACTCTGAGAAACAAGCACAGATTTTGCATAAAAATAGTGCTTTATTGGCTTTTATGAACTTCAGCCATGTAAGCATGAACAGAAAATGCTGCTAGGCTTGAATTGCCACCTCACTGAGTTAATAGGCACAGGTGATCCCAGAGGCCTCTGAGTGGGACCTAGAGGCAAAATGGCTTGCCCTCTGCAGCTGTAGAGGTGGTTGCTACCAGAGTGTCTGTGTTTCCAGCTGTTGAGATGCTGTCAAGCAGCTGCTGCCCTGAGCTGCACTGCTACAGCATCTGCCTCTCCCTTCAGTGACAGAGCTGTCTGCACCTGCTTTTGTTCTGCCTGCTTTAAAATGAAGGAAGCCTCTTCTGTCCAGTGCTAGTGATATTTATTATTGTCATCTCAATTATGTACATTGTCTTTTCTAAACTGGGCAATATTTTTGTTTCAGAACCACCATTACATTGCTGACATCCCTTCATTTTCTGTCTCTATTCCAAGGGTCCAAACAGTGAAGTCCCCTAATCCAAATGTTTTACTTTATCTGCAGCCATAATGTGCCATAAACTGCAGGTTTTGGCAGTGAATATGACAAATCTGCCCTCTCCTTTGATCTGACTCTCCCCTAGAAGAAAGAGATGGTGTTACGCATCCAGGGGCCCTCCAGAGTGCAGAAGTAATACATCCTTCTGGATAATGCAACTTGGACACTCATGTGCTAGGTAACAGTGACATAGCTCCCTCTCCTTTCACCCTGATGCAGGCTGGAGAAAAAGATTCAAGAAAGGGACTCTTTCCATCTCCTCCTCCTTCCTTCTTCATTGTCTTCTACTACAGGAGTAGTTTTGGGTAAGGTGCACTGGAAATAAAAAGCAGTAAAATGGAGCTGAACTGCATGCACTTTTTCATAGTGCATAAACTTCTGTTACACATCTAAAGGGCATAGCTCTCCTCTCCATGACTTATAATTTATCTTGTCTCTTTAGTATAATTTTGCTGGGAGGATTATGCTCACTGCAGGAAAGGTCCCCCTTGACATAAAGCTTTTTCATGTTGCAAGGAAGAGCACCTCAGTAGTCCTTGTCTTTTCCGACCCTGCGTTGCAAGCAGAGCCTTTCACAGAATCCCAGAAGAGCTGCCTGTGGGTTGTTTCAGGGACAACGGTGTCTTTCTCAGCCCCACTGGGTAATCCTGTAGATATGTTAACCTTTATGCAGATCTGTCTCCATACTCTGGCATCCACAGTTACGGGATTTTTAGAAGCAGCTACCAGTATCTCCTCTGCAGGATTAAGAAGAATAAGGTATATTTGTTAATGGAAAATCTCTTTTTGTCCCCCATTCCCTCCAACACATACAGTTCTGAGAAGAAAAGTCAAAGTCTGCAGTTTTAAGCACCAGTTAAAAAACTATCACATAACTGTTGTCATTATTCTGTGCTAAACAGTGAGTCATTACACTCTGCTATATTTGAGTGAACAGTTCAGATGGGGGGGTGGACGCTGAAGGATTATACTTGGCCTTCTGTTTGAAACTGACAAGTTCAGCAACATTGTCCAACTGTTTCAGAATAGTTTAGTACCCTAAGGAAGAATGCATTTCCTGTCATAAATAAATCCATAAACTAAATGTTTAATGGTATTTCAGCTTCCTTTCATATGAGACATAGAGTTGGAAAAAATGCCAGTACTTCAGAGGAACTTGCGACAGCCTATTCTGTTTAAATATCTTCCTTAAATTTAAACTAGGGTAAAAGTCATTCAGTGTAAATAATCATCTTCAGAGACTTCATACTGAATAACCTGAACTTTTTTAAAAAAAACCAATTATCTCCACATTTTGGTATATCTCATATTTGGGTTTTGGTTTTGCTTGAATATCTTAAAAAGAGAGAATAGAGGTAAAGACATGAGTTTTGAATGGAGAAGAAGGGAAAACAAGGCACAAATAATCTAAGGATGTTCAGTTAATTAAAGGGCTCTTTGGTTTCTTCCTAGTGTGTGACCTATTTGATTAGGTCAATAAAAAGAAAGGAGAAAGTGGTATAAACAAAAATGTATTAGGATATACTGGGATTTCTCCCACCTGGCAGAACTTGGAGGGGCCCAAGTGATAATTATCCTGAAGAAAGACCTGACTTTTGTCTAGGTTTGAAGCTTTGTTACAGGAAAAAAATCAACCCTGAGGAGGAAGATGGGAAGTGATGTATTTCTGAGATCCCTTTTTTCCTTCCTGCAAAATATCTACACCAGGGAACACAAGGCCCTGGATAATTTCTTACTGGGATATAGTTTTCCTAGAGTGAGCAAGATAATTCTTGATGTATAGCTAAATATTGTAATACTGGTTAAAGCCTTTGCCATTATCTTAATATATAAAATGATCAAAAACTGATTAAAACAAAGCTTATCAAAAGTCATAGAATAGAAATGTCATAGAACAGCCCAGGTTGGAAGGGACCTTGAAAGATCAGCTGGTCCAACTTTTTGTGGGATAAGAAGCCTAGATGAGATTATCTAGCACCCTGTCCAGTCACACCTTGAACCTCCAGTAATGGGGACTCCACCACATCCCTAGGGAGGTTGTTCTAGGGATTGATCTCTATGTAAAAAATTCTTCCTTATGTTGAGATGAAACCTCTCCTTCTGCAAGTTGTAACTGTTGCCCCTTGTCCTCTTCATGTGGCTCCTTGTGGAGAGAGAGCCTCTGTCCTCTTTGTAGCTGCCCTTTAAGTACTGAAATACAGTGATGAGATCCCACCAAGTCTTCTCCAGGGAGAAAAGACCTACCTCCTTCAGCCTTTCCTCATAGGGCAGGTTTTCCAGCCCTTTGATCATCTTCATGGCTCTCCTTTGGACACTCCCCAGTTTCTCCACATCTTTTCTGAATAGTGGGGGCCAGGACTGGACACAGTACTCCAGGTGTGGCCCCACAAGCACTACTCTGAGTGGGATGATCATGTCTCTATCTCTGCTAGTGATGCCCCTGCAGATGCAGCCAAGGATCCATTTGCCTTTGTTGATGCAGCAGCGTGCTGCTGACCCTTGTGCAGCTTGTTGTCCACCAGGACCCCCAGCCAGCAAGGCTTCGCCCCAGCCACACACATCCTAGCCTGTAAAGGCCTCTTTGGTTACTCTGTCCCAGGTAATGTGAAGATATATTTGTATTATTAAAATTTGATGTTCATCTGGAAGACATAACATGTCCTTTACAAAAGAGTAAATTTTCAGTTGTCTGTGGAAGTAGTGACACCTCTTACGTTAATTTTAATGGAAAGTGAGTAATTAAATCCTCATGTGCCTTTTTAAAAATATCTTTTCTGTCATCTTTCTGTAAAATTCCCGTTTTTCTTTCTGTAACAGCTTACTTTGTAGTAGGTCCATTTGTGCTACATTTTGAAAATGGATGAAAAAAAGTAATGCAAACCTTTACTAGAAGAAAGAGTCCTAAAAATAGGGAAATTTTTAACCATCACTGAGTTTGAAAGTTCTTTGGGAAAGGAACTAACTGCTGTCATTACTGTTATTACTACTGTTATTTCTGCAGGGTGGTCCTTTAGGAATCACTCTGTAGCCACAAAGAACACTTTGCAGAATTAGTTACCATTTCTGTTGGGAACATCAATGTGATTTACTTAAAAGAAGCAGGCTGTTACCTTACCTTAAAGAAGTCTTTTCTGATTTTTTGACTAATCTATGACAGTGACAATGACAAATACATAATATGAAATGACACAACTATTTCCCTGTTATTCCAAAAAGTGTTTCTGTGTTTTCCTGAAGAAAATGCTGTGACCTGAAGGTGGCCTGATTGTCAGAAAATAATTGAGCTTTGTGGTCTGAAAATCGGGCATCTGTGGGCCATCTCAAGTACAACAATTAAAATCACTACTCACTCCAAACTTTAAAGTAGGTAGTCTATTAAAAAAACTTAGTTTTATGGTCTCTGGTTATAGGAGTTTGATCTTTTATTTATTTGTGATTTCTGTTTGTATCTTGTGTTTGTCTTTTTATCTTTTCCAGTTTACAGAGCTGATTGTATAGGCCATCTTCAGTAACTGGCTATTGCACTTTCTTTCCAATATTGTGAAAAGGTCATCATCTCACAACACACTGGTTGCTTGAACTTAGAAAACATCTTCATTATTCAGATGTCTGTTTGACCAAAATTCCTATTAATTTAGTCAAAAACAGTCCAGGGTTTCTAGATAGTGGAAACATTTCAGACTTGGTTAGCTAACTATGCATTTGTACATCTAAGTGGGAGATGAGTTCAGGTCCTTTGAGTTGAGTAGAAAATCTTTGCATTCAGCTACCTTTGTTCAGCCTTTGATTTTCTTAGGTAAAACTGTAATTTCTGACTATCAGTTTATAGAGACTGGAAGGGAGATATATATCTATGTATATATATATATATAAAGACTAAACAGTTTCTTCTCTATATTACAAGTCTGTCTTCAAGAATTTGCTCAAAGTGCTACAACTGTACCATCTTGTAAAACCAAAAGCATGTGGAATGTCTCTGAGGCATTAAAATCAGCTCATCAGCTCTCTGGATTTCTCTTTTTATATATTTTACTTTCATGGAATTATTTTTCTGAAGAATGGTGGGTTCTGAAGGTCTAATCCAATCTGTGAGAGCTTTTGTTTATAGGACACTTGGCTTCCTGAAGTATTAAGTATGTTTTAAAAAAGAAATTATATTTAAGTACCAGCTGTTTCTTCAACTATTAATGCATGTAAGCAATCTGTATTATGTCAGAACTGGGTCTACCTTAGTTGTGTTGAATTACAAAGTGAAGGACTTGCACCTACCAAGTTATTGCAGACCTTCAAATTTCTATACATTTAGCTGATACTCACAAGCCCTAAATTAGTCTATTTTTGACTCTTTAGAAAACTGTATCTGTCTGGACTTACTGAAATGAATACTAACAGCTATTCACCTTAGAAAATTACTTAATAGCCAAGTACACATCCCACACACAATTGTATTGCAAACTGCTGTTATGACTAAAAGTAAGAATGATCATTGAACGTGTAATTTTGCTTTTTTTCAATAGTTCACATGTTTCATGATTAAAAGATCATTATTTAAAAATTTAAGTTCAAAATATGTTAGTGGAGCTACTTTTTTGAAAGAAGAATCAATAACATAAGTGTTCAAGAGAATGCAATTTTAGGTAGTGATTTTCTTTTTTAACCTAGCTTTTGCGATAATCACAATTTCAACTTCAAGTGCTGTGGAAGCCTGAGAAGTCCCGAAGAGTTTCTGTAAATACATTGATGGATATTTTTGAAGGAAGTAATTTTAAATTCTTAGCTTATATACACTAAGACAACATGAAAATATCTCCCAGATTAATGACTGAGTCTTTCCCTTTTCCTATATAAACTCTTAAACACTAATTAATTTAATTTCAACACATGCTAATTTTAACATGGACAAGGTATTGTAGGCCTTGAAATCTTGTAGTGGGATGAAGACAGTTCCATTATTTCTAACTCCAAATTATCAGTTTCCATTTCACCGGGCTCTCTGTGAATAAGAACTTTCTCAAAGGTGAAAATTAAAATAAGATGATGGGTAGTTCAAACTCAGGTGGTGGGTTGTTTTTTTTTTTTTATTTCTGTATGTGTTTACCTCACATCTCTTAGGAAGCTATTCGATACTCAAATTTACAGTTACTTTTCTTAAACTTTTGGTGAGAACAAAGCATGATTACATTCCGTTTGGTACTCTCTGAAACCTTTCCTCTACCATAATTAGAATAAAATTTTCCTAGGCTTCAATGAGCTCTTCATTTAACCCCATTTGTCTCAGGGTACCATCCCTTGCATACTGGGTGCTGTGTTCAAGCATTACATTTGCTTTCAGGGCCATAGTACTGGACTAGATGGTCTTTTGGTCTGATTCAGTACAGTTGTTCTTACATTCTTATCTAATTTACTGCCTGTTCCTAGTCACAGACCTCTGCAGCTAAATGTCAACTTCTTTTTCTGAAGGAATGGCACATTTAATAGCTAGGATAGCTCAGATAACAAACCCAACAAAACAGAGTGCAAAAATTCTGTCTGCTATGACTGAGGTCATGGTATCTATTTCAGTCTGGTTACCCTACAACATTTTATGGTTGCTTATATACTGCCATTTCCTCCCCAATGGACTCATAGGGAGCTTGTGAAATTGCTAGTTACAAACATATTGAGGAGACTATAACATCCTTCTGTTCTCACAGCTTTCATTATTTCTGAGCATTTGCCAAAGAATTTGTTTTTCATGAGCTCTTCCTTGATTTTTGCCATTTGTTGCATTGTGTGTATTGGTTACCTAAATTATGTGACATTTTTGCTCCCTGGACAGAAGAAGAACTTTTAATGCATGAGAATGAATGGCAAATAGCTAAATAATAAAGCCTACTCTTCTTCACACACGAAGACTATTGTTTACAGGAGATGAGGTTAATTTTGCAAAGATCTGTTTCCCAGTGAACACAGCAAGTAAGTTTTTTGGTCTGATTGTTCATGACTAGAAAGAAATGAACAGTCATTCAGAATCAAAATGATTGTTTGCAAATGTATCCTTTGCAGAATGGAGAAAGGTTATTCTCATAGCAGAACTGCCTCTCCATTTATGTCTACACAAACCTATAGAGCCACACTCTACAAACTGCAATCTATAACAGTGCAGAGCTTCTGATGTAGTTTTCAGTGAGGCTGACCATTGCATCCTGGACAGTGGTAGTATAGGGCTTATCTTGCCTTGACTTAGAAGTGTGAGTTACCATGCTTTTTGATGTTTTTGACAGCTCTTTAAAGTAGAGCCATTTGAGATTTCCTTTTTTCTTTGGTTTTGGTGAAATGTTTTGTGCATATGAAAGCACAGTTTCTTTTAAACCAAGACTTCTTGTGAAATGCGTTAGTTTTAATGATCTTTTAATAGAACAAAAAGTTCTGTGGTTTAGGATGGCATTTCTGGAAAGATAAAAAGGCATTAAGAGCAGCCAGTGGTTAAGTGGAGTGTAGAAAACAAAGCTTAGTCTCCATGGCTCACATTAGACAAAGGTGAATGTCCTACACTCCAGGTGAATGAGTACCATTAAGCCCAGAATAGCATAATGTCTGTTCTTGAGCCTGTCATAATTTTCTCATTTCATATTGTGAAGGACCTCAGTTTTGTTTCACAGAAAAGATGCTTAAAAACTGCAATTTATACAAAATTGCATGTTTTTCTTGCTAACCCTAACAAGCATCATCATTGCACAGCCCACATAACACTAATATTAAAATGAAATCTAAGCTCTAAACAATGTTTTGCAAGAAGAATCAAAAGGGGTTTTTTTTGCGAAAGTAGAAAGTGAGAAATAGATGCATGTTTTAGAACCTCGTCTATGTTTAGTGGACATCTGAACCCCGCAAAATTATCTTATAAATGCCTAAGTTTGGAGCTATGACCAAATTGCAACTGATGACTACTTTTAGTTTGGTCTTCTGAAGACAGGAAAGTCATATGAAACTGTGGCAGCTTCCTATAAATTCTTCTTTATACCCTCCCCTCCTCCTTCCCAAAAATGAAAAAGGAGAAAAAAGCCAATAAAAAAACTTGGTAGAGGTGATTCTGAACCTCTAAAGAGCAAATCTGTGTGCATAAGAACCAAACAGTGGGTTTACAGACCGTAGAAAGCACTGGAATTTTTGGAAATTTCTGTGAGAGGGCTGTAATACCAGTTTTTCTGTGGCTTCCTTTCCAAGAACACCAGCAAAGAGCAAATCTTCAACTGTACTTGCGGTTTCCTCAATAGGACACGGGGGTTATGCATGAATGTGGGTGTGAGATGTGAATATAGTTTATTTTGCCATCTAGATAAAGAATTAATTTTAATTCATGCTGTTTGCAAACATTTCTAAGTCCATCTCCTGATGTGTTTTGCACAGTAATGAGAATGTTATGAATAATGCCCTCACATCCTGATGCAGCTATTTCCTGACTATATTTCCAATTTAGTGGGACAAGGTTCCAAAAAGAGAATGTGACTTGTGTTCTCTCATTAGTTTGGGCTAACAGAAGATGATATCTTTATAGCCCAATGCTGTTACTGGAATTACAGTTTTTTCCACATTTGCTGTGACACATCTGGAATTCTTACTGGTGCATGAAAACCAGATACGTATCTTTGTCTGTTGCTAGCATGTGTCACTATGGGCTTAGACTATCAAAACTTAACTGGTCCCCCCTCTCCACACTCCTCCTCTCCCATTCCTTTGTTTTGTCTTGTATTGGAATTTTACTTCTAAGGCGTTTTCTACACACAAGATTCTCATTTACCCCATGGGACTATGCCCAGGCATATTGGTTATAGTCTTTAGGATTTGGTAGTTACAGCATTAAAATCCCTATGGATTAATATGGATAAACAGGCATTGTCATCCTTCCCATGAATGTCCTGAAAGAGGCCTTTGTTTTATCTGTATCACGCCCTTAACTGCTACAGCGCCCTCTTCCCTTCCCAATAGCTGTTCTCCTTAAACCCAGTCATCTTAACCATCCCACAGCATACTGCTCACTCACCAGCTTGCATTGCCCTCTGCTGTCCTACCTTGCCTTTGACTCAAATCCTTTTTCAGGTAGCCTTTTAGTCAGTGAGAGTTCATTAAAAAAGTTCAAACACTGTTCTGTGTATAATTCAGATCTGCTGCAGCATGCTGTCAGCTGTTGGTGTCAGCACAGTGCTGACTGAGTGGAAATGCGGTCAGCCAAATCATGTGCTTCAATGGTACCTTCTGTTTTAAACTCTATTGGACTGGACTGAGGTGACGTCAGAAGCACCACTTGTGACCTGCACAGAAATGGCACATTATCAAAACTGTTACTTTTAGAAATCATTTTTGGGGAGGGTTTCCAGATGTCTCCAGGCTAAGCAGAACTGGTTCTGTTCCTATGAAAAATATTTAAGAATCCATTGTATGCCAATTTGCTAATGAATTCGTTTGTTTAAATAAGGTCAAGGATATGTAGAGGGGAACAAGGACTCTTGCTGCTGAGTCAGAGGACAGTTTTTTCATTGCCTTGTTCTTGGCAGACCAAGGAAAAAAGCTGCAGTCAAGTAAGCTGTCATTAATTAGTGCCTGAGGGTTACAACAAAAGTCTCTCTTCAGTGCAATGAATGGTCGAGGAACCAACCCACTGCATAGCTTTGAATAATCTAGCAAAGAAAGAAGATCATAAATATTCTGGCAATTAAGGGAGAAGCAAATATTGGAGTTACCTGTTCCAGGTTTACACCAGTTAGTTCAAGCAGCTGTAACAGTCTAGTGAGGGCATCACAGGACATGGGGCTCAGCAGAAGGTGATATATATTTCACCTCAGAAGACCCAGAGTCACAACTAGTTGGAAGCAAAGAAAGCTGGAAAGGTATCACTCTGCACTTGTCATGTTCTGATAATTTTTCATAGGTGTTGACAACTTTGAGTCAGGACAGTAGTCCTTATGGCCCCCTGGGATGACCCGATAACAGTGCTGCGCTTCTGTGGCTATATTGGGTCAGATCTGAGCAAGCTCATCTTAACATAGCTTGGAGTGTGTATGCCTCACTGAAACTTACAGTGCAGGTAATAGCTTTAAAGATATTTCAAACAGAAAAATAGCATTTCTTGGTTTGGCAAAAATTAGAGATACAAAGAACTTGTGTTTGCTTGGCAACATTTCCTTATGATTAGTGTGAAAGTCTACTTCCCTGTTAACAGGTTCTTCACATGTAGGCATAGTTATTTTAAAATCTGCATGCTTTTTGAGGTACACTGTTCTGTGTTTTAGACAGACATTAATGAAATGTATGCTTTAAAGGAGAAGGTTTGCCTCCCTTTGCTCAAATTCACATATTAAATTCAGCTACATGAATTTGGATGACTGCTGATGTGAAGAAAGCTCCTGTTTATTTTTGTAGAAAATAATTAATTGACTTCAGAGGAGAGGAAGGGAGTTTTCATTACTCTTCCCGCATTCCTACAATGGGAATGGTGCCTGTGGAACATGTAGTCAGAACATTATTCATCTTTCCCATGGGGATTATTAGAAGTGCATTAGGATTCTCTGAATTTCCTTACAAACCAAGATCAATTTCTAAGTAAGACTAAATGAAGAAAAATTGTGGTGAGTTATCAGACACAGTCCACTGTAGTAGCTGCTTTATAATGAGCTTTGAGACACACCATAATGCAGTCTATTGTTGCAAGTATCTTTTGTACACACACTGCCTACCTTTTATGAAGTAATTGGAATTTAACGTGCTACAGCTTTGAAATGTATGAAGCCAAACCCTTAATGTGGGAAGCTTCTGGGATTAAACAGTTTTGCAATGAGAAATCTTGAATGTGTTTTGACTAATTTCATTCAGTGTTCATCTCCAGCGTTTTTATATAAGTGAATCTCTTAATTTATGGGCCTTACCACTCTAATTAAAGATGTCATTGTTTTCATTTTACATTTCAGTCCTGAACATTTCTAATGCAGCCATAACATTTTTACTTAGTAATGAATTTCTTGTTATAAAATGTCAGTTGCTGATTAGAATTTTAAAAAGTAAATTTTTAAATGCACATTTGGCTGGCTAATGTGAGGTAGTCAGTTTTGCTGTTTTTCCCCTGTAACTGATGATCCAGTAGGTGTGCCTGCTTATCAAGTAGATCAGTGCCACAGAAAAAGATCAGTGGATTGATGGAGTTTGTGCTGAAGCCCTTACATCTACACTCAATTAATTTTGAGGTTTTTCACTTGGACTGATTTTGTTCCTTGGACTGAATGTCTCCACTGTATGTGATCTGAAAGACCAAATGTTGATTTAGACCATGATATGCCCATAAGAGTCTGTCTTGACTTTGGTGTACATCTTGAGCAGAGCTAGTGCTTTAATTTCCTCTGACAGGGGTCCAGTTCATGCAGACCAAAACCGCTTTGTGAAGTGAAGCAATGTACGAACAACTGGGGCATGTGCTTCAAAACTGCACTGTTTCTTTGAACCAACACCACTGTAGGATGTAGCCTCATTTTACTTTGGAGGTAGCTGCCCTTTAAGTGAGGTGACCCTTTCTCTCATCCTCACAAAGGCTGAATGTACAACTGCCAAAGTATTTCCTGTGAAAGGGTTTATTTTGATAGTTATCCACATGAAGCTTAACTGTGGTCATCTGTGAGGTACAGACCAATCCCAAAATAACATGACTACTTCAATGTATGATTGCAGTGTGTTAACAGAACTGACAGTCACATTCCTAAAGGATGATTGTCTAAAAAATCATATTACTTTTTCTCCCTGTCAAAATTACACTGATTTTCTATGGATTATGTACTTGATACTGCAAAGTATGTTCTTAGACATAGATCATCATGTTGTTATCAAAAAAAAAAGTTAAAAATCCAAGTTTATATTTTAAATAAAATTGTTTCAACATAGTTGCCATACTCTTAATTTTTATCTGTAATATTATTCTTATACCCTGATTGGATCAGAAGTTTTCTGACAAAACAGGTGTTTGATTCCATGACACCAAGGATGTTTTCCAGAAATGCAGGTTTCAAGAACTATAGTGACAGTTTGTTTGATGCCCAGTGGAGATCACATGGTTTCTAGGATTTCACACCCTTTGATCATCCCCAGTTCAGCTATCAGATCTGGAGTCTGCAGATACCCTGTTCATAGGAGGAAGTTTTAGGGCTCGTCTCCCTCCTGTGCTCCCAGGTTCTTAGGCCCAGCTCAGATGCTCCCTGGTGTCTCTGGAGCCACTGCTTTTGCCCAGTGAGGACCTGAGAAGGTACAAATCTTGTGAGGTCTAGTTCTGCTGATGCTTCTGAGTTTGGAATCCTGGTCTTACTGCTTTCCAAAATACTTAAATTATTAATTCTTAATTAATATTTTCCATCCTGATTCTGCTGAAAATGATACATTTCTTCCCTCGAAAGGAATGTGTTCCTCTTCTTATTCTCACACCTGCTATTACCATAGAAATAGCTGTCCAGTATTGGACACAACTCTGTATCTCAGTGACTTTTCAGTTGCTTTTGAGTGTTGCTTGTACTAGGTGCAGAGTACTGACCTCATTTTACACAGATTTGTTCAAAGAGATAAAGCAGATTCTCAAAGTTCTTTTAGATGTCTTTTCAAAATGCTAAACCCTAGTTCAGCCCAAGTTTTTGAAAAGAAAATGTGAACTGAGATACACTTCATTTAAAACTGAAGTTGAAAATTCTGTTTCTTTAAGTGGTTTCAGGACTTTAAAAAATATTTCTCCTACCCCATCTGTTATTAAGGATGACAGGAAGACAGACTTTCTGGCAGTCATTTGAAACCCTCAAATGTATCACCACTTTCTAATTAGTTGTCCTTAAATACAGTATGATGTTAAGAGTTAAAAAAGACATACATGTATTAAGGCATCCTGTCCATCTTCCTGTCAACATCCTTACAATGTATTTTCAAGTGTTTTACTAGTGCCTTAAAGAAAAGACTTATATGATGTAACTTAGCACACTTGCCTCAGAAGTCTGTCACTGCCATTAATATGATCTGTTTAGGCCTAGGGAAGCTGGATATTCATCTGTGTCTTCATTTCCGTGTTCTTATTTCTAGTTGTGTCCCCATCTGCCATATCTCCCTCTTTGACATTAACACCTTGTAGATATTTGTAGATTATCATGTTCTCCCTATTGAGTAATACTTAGCCAAGCTGTGAATATTTATAGGTTTCTTAGTTCTCCCCCTTAAACAAATCCTTTCAAAGATCTGAACAGATTGTTGATCTTTTCAGAAGCCATTCCTGTTGACAGTACCTAGGTTTTAACTTAATATTTTTGGTGTGGTTGAACTAGAATTCTGTAGGAAGGAACTATTTGGAGTGTCATATGATGTTCATAGCCCCATATTACTACTTCTTATGTGACCCGATTGCATGTTAATTCAAGTTCATTTTGGTCTCCACTCAAGAGACCTTACACAGAATTTTCCAATTTTCTCTCTTGAATTGTGTATTTTTAGTTTGGCATTCAGTTTGTGTGATCAGTTAACTTCAAATATGTGTTGTTTATTGCATATCATTAACGAACACAGTAAATAAAATTCAGCGTAATTTATTTTTATTTTCTAGATGCAAGTACAAGTGAGATGAAGTTCAGGAATATTTGATATGATTTAATCTTCATAAAACTGCGGCCAGAGTCTCCGAAACGTCTAACGATTTCTTTCTCTCCAACTTTTTTCCCTTAATTTATTAAGGCTAAAAGATAGACTTTGAAGCAATAATATCAAGAATAATTTTATTTTTTTCTCCTGTAGATAGTCATAGCTATATTTAGCTTTCCAGTGTAATTTCTGTTATTTATTTTAAAAGAACTATTATTTTATTAATAAAGGTTTGTAGCTAATTTATTTGCTTGTTTTGGCTGCATGCTCTCAGCAGGTGACCTGCTAAATAAATACCATCTTACAAAAAAGTTGGTATTGATGTCAGAAAAATTTTAGTGTTCATCTTAACAAACCCATTAATGTAAAGATCACTTTCCATTGATCTTTTTTCCCCCTTTTCTCCTGTGGGAATAACACTTCATTTCAGGTGACTTGAATGGTTGCTCCTTCTTTCTGCTTTTCTCATATTGACTTGATTTTATATCATCTGATAAAAGTTGAATTAATTTTTAAAGACAAGTAGATTTTATTTTTGGTTAGCAGTTTAAGGGACAAGGATTGTGAGTTGATGCTCTTCTTCTTTGTGGGAGAAGAATGTATATTTTACTCATGTTTTTCAATTACACCAGTTACATATATGACATGTATGTAGGGTATGAAAAACATAGTCTACCAGAGGATAAAGGGACTCCCCATGAAAACACATCTTACATGCATTTGGGAGGAAAGGAGTAAAGAATGGGACTAAAAGGTAAAGAAATTGTCAGCTCTTGTCAGCAAAGGTTGAACCAAGAGAGATGGCTGTCAGTGAAGAAGTTGACAGGGAAAAGTTCCAAATAAAGCACAATCAGACGAGCAACAGCAGAAAAGAAGCATGTAATAATAATGCTGAATAAACAAAATCCAGGGGTAGGCATCTGTGTCCTTCAGCTGCCAAATTCACCTAATTAGCAGAACTAAAGGTTGACTGGACAGCAGTGACAAACAAACAATAAAGTTATAGATATTCCATGCTATCATCTGCTACTGCATCCAAAACTAAATTATTGTTTAATTTGTCTAGTGATTGTCAAAAGAACATACAAGGATAATTGGGGCTTAAAGTCTCCATGTCTTTCTTTTTAGGTCTTTCTCACTCACACAAATATAAGCACAAATATGCTTTTATTTGTGTGTGTATATGTTTGTGGATTATAGGAAAATTAATTATTTGATAAAAGCTTGTGAAGATGGGCAGAGGTAGTCTTGACTAAGCATATTAATATGTTTGAATTTTTGTGTTTGCAAAATGCATAATATGTATAAAAGGAATTACTATATCTATTATGATTGCAATTTTTTGCAGAATGCACAAGCTAAAAACAGATGTATGTGTTCCCATGCTTTATCAGCATGTCTCTGAGGGGGGGATGAGTGTGAGATGCAGAGGGACAGATGACTGAATGAAGGAAAGTCAGACTGAGCACTGAAGTCTTTCCTTCCCATAAGTGGTTCACCTTCATCTAAGAGCAATTTCTCTCCTTCTCTTTGGATTTTGTCGTATTCTTAACATCATCAGGTCTTCATTTGCTAATTGCTTTGAAAATAAGGTTAAAATCTTTCTAGTCATGAAAACACTGGAACATTTGAAACAAACAGTAAAATAGTATCTCGTTTCCATTCATGGCACATCTGACATGCAATGATCATCAGATATTGCTTGTAGATTTGCAGCTGAAATCCAGGAATAGAAAATGTTACACTTTACATGAGCTACAGAGTGATTTTTTTTAAATGATTTAATTAATCATTTTATTTACAAATTTCTTTTTTAACCTAGTTTTTCAGTGAAGGTAACAGAGCTGTACAGAATACCCTGAGTTCTGATGCTAGCTTTTGTTATACTTGGTTTGTGGTGTCAAGAAAAAAAAAATCAAAGAAATCAAAGAGAGTTTGATTGCCTTGCTGAAGTGCTGGCTATACATGAATCATGAGAGTCTGTGAATGCTTTGCTGAAATCCTCAGTTCAGTGCAAAACAGCACCCTTTCTCTTCATGCTCATTCCCTTTGTTGTATGAAGTAGTTTTTCTCGACTCAGTAGATTTACCTGTCTGAAAGACTTCAAAAAAATCATTATATGCGAATGTGTGTTTTGATTTCACTGAGGAGGAAATTCACTTTCCCTGCATAAATCTGAAGCTCTGTGACAGTGAATTACAAAGGTCAGTAAGGAGTGTTAAGAAACCCCTTCCCAATTACAGCGAAGATGAAATCTTCGACTCTTGTTTATAGGATCCATACAATCACAGAGCCTCGCTTCTCTTTGTGTGCAATTACCACTGCCTGTTACTGGTAGGTAACTAACCCTAGTTAGGTAGTAACATGGGTACTAACCTAATTAGTAACTAACCCTAGCTGGTAGGTAATGACTACCAGCTGTGGAGACTTGCTCCAGGCTTAAGAGGAGGGTAAATTCTACAAAAATTGTCATTATCTAGCTCTTACATTGGCTTGTATTAAGTCTACAGAAATTGAAATTCTCAAAAATGAACTGATGAACAAGCAAAGAAACACAGCATCATTACCATTTTAGAGATGGGCGAGATGTGTAAGGATGGTCTTTTACTATGAGCTGTTCTAACATTGGAACATACATGGTATGAAATATCTGTATGCCTCAGTTGTCATATGGAAACTTCTGTACTTTACAAGCTAATTTATCCTTTAGTTAAGCATAAGAAAGAGTGATCATGTTGGATATTTAGTATTCAGGTCTCTCTGATAATGGCAGTGCCCTGAGTTTCTTCAGAAGGAAGCAAACTATTTTTTAGCTATTATAACTTGCAGCATTTAGCATTCCTTATACACAACTTGGGATGTTCTTAGCATTTTATCTTTCCATGTGACTGTGCCTTGATTTACTGTATCTAAAAAGAGGGCACATGTTCACTTGTTTTTAGTATTTGTCTATATATTTGGATATATTGTTTGTTAGATTTGAGAGATGCTAAAGAAACTAGTCTCTCCACTTTTCCTAATTTATGAACAGACATATTTGCAAAACCTGGCCCTTTTTTTTTTTTTTTCCTTGTGTCTGCTGTGTCCACATGGAGGAGGGGGATTAATCAAATTTTTATCAGGATTATGTTTGCCTTGCTGCTGACTGCAAGAAGCTGGTGGATCGAGTAGAAACTACATACTTCAAATGTCTCTCCTCTTTGTACAAACAGTATTAAAACACCTTGCAGTGGTGAAGGTTTAAATGGCATAGGCAACAATTTAGGTCTCTAATAGTGTACAAGCCTTTGGGAAGAATCTTGATACAGATACATCATTATTGTACATTGGCTAGATAAGGTTGCTTCTAATAGTAAAACTGTAAGATTCTTATACATCAATGGTTTCTGTAGATTTTAAAGCTGTTATGCAGCAGATCCTTGTTGTTTAGTTCCAAACTCTTCCTAAAGCAGATCAACATGAATTTCATCTATGCATAAAAGCATGTAGTATGATCAAAAGACAAAGCATGACTTTTACAATTTCAAAGATTGCAGACTAGTTTCAAAGACCATTACATTAAGATATCTGAAGAAATTTCTGCTGTGCACAAATAGAATGATCTTCTGATGAGGTCCTGTTCATCAACAGCTGTTTCTTTGATCTTTTATGCACAGGAGTGTAGCTTATTTTAAGCAAAGATCAAGGTGTGTCAACTTTGCCAGTCTTGAGGGTTGAATTCATCTCTCCTGTCTTTAGCTGTCTGTGCATGAGTGGTCTAGGCTAAACCTACCATTAAATGTCTCTCTCTGTTCCACCAAGAGAATTAGACACTTTCAGGAGTGATTGATATGGCCCTTTCTAGGTGCCAATTTTGGAATGTGAAGAGTTGCAGCCTTGAGGTTATCGACCTCCTTGGTCTAGAAGCTGTCTAGAAATCTAACTTAAATGAGCTGCCTAACTTCTAGGTGGTTGAAATTAAGGTGAAATCTACCTTAAATGACTAAATTAGTAAAAGTGTCAAAGACTGTTTTTTAAGGTTAAAACCCTTATGTCCAACTGTTTTCTTAGCATACAGTTTTTTGTTCCCTTAAATATTTTGAGCATATGTCATTTTTCCTTGTTAAAATATCACCCAGTCCATTCAGTGTATGTCATATGATGGCACTGTGAGACAAAGATGTCCTCCTACACTAAGGATCAAACAGAACTTTCTGATGAATTTTTCTCTTTTTTGGGTGTCAGTGGAGAGGAGGCTGGGAAAAATCCTCCACTGCTATGTGGGCTTGGTTGAATGATTAGCTCTTTTAAGTGCCTAGAACGCACAGATTCACATAGTAATTAAATTCCTGCTGTGGAAATTACTATTCAAAGAAAACAATAAAAAAGTTTTTGATTAAATGCTATATCAGCAATGAAATGCAACATTTTATTGGTGAGGGAGAAGCAGCTTATGAAGAACAACATTAACATTAATGTCTCTTCTTTGGAATCTTAGGGGAAAGATATAGGACTTATTCTATTCTCCAGCAACTCTAGAAATTTTCATTTACATGGTTTATACCCCCCCAGTAAATCATTTAATGTCAGATGTTTTCTTACAGATGACCCACATCCTCTTCTAACCCAGACCATGAGCAATGGTATAGTGCATTCACGTGATGCCTCAGGATAGAATTTGGCCCAAAAATTTTTGCCCTAGTATAAACTTTCCTTTGGTGCTAGAACTAATGAGCCCCCAAAACTAGTTTGAGTCTTTGGTTTTCATTTTTACTTCATCTAATTCTACTTCATACTGCTGATGAAGACTCACAGGGGTATAATTTTTCATCATAGGATATGAAATATAGAATCATGAAATAAAGGAAGGTGCAAGGAACCTCTGGAGGTCGTTTAATCCACCCATTATTCAAAGCAGGGCTAACAGATCATAATGGAAGAACTTAAGGGAAAATAGAAAAGGAATTTCATCCTTCAAGTCTGGGACTTCTTTATGTAGAAAAGCTTCATAGCTTCTTGTTCCACATTCAGTAGAGAAGATTGTATGTCAAGACCATAGTGCACGGATGGGCATATGTAATGTGTATCATTTTAATGATAAAATGATTAATTTTATCATTGTATCTTTTACACAAATCACATGATTGCTTTACCCAATAACTATTTTAAATGGATTTACTGATCCTAAGGAATTCAATCCTTGTTAGTTTATTATTGTATTTTTCATTGTCCTTGTATAATTTTCTGTGTCTTTTGCTTCAGACGGGTTGAATAATTCTAAGTCTATGAGTAAGAAATCTAGGAAATTCTCATTAGAATAAAGCTGTGTTCATTTCTCCAAATGTTGTTCAAATATGAGGGAAATATATCCTGTAGTTTAGTTTTATAGAACACCTTGTGAAATTCGAAGTGATCTAAATTTTCCTCTGAGCAGGTCTGTTCCTTGGCAACAATTCTGTAGTGAGCTGTACTGTCATATGTCCCTTTCCAGAAAGACACTGTGATATTTATAAATCTATCTAAGAATACAGATAACCCACACACTAAAGCATATGTCAGGGCATAGCTGTCAGTCCTGTCAACTTGCAGTTCTTTGAAGGAGCAGAAAGGCACATTGACTCACCAGTGTGTGGCCCAGATTTTAGACCTCTGAGCTCTGTAGAGTCTATTTTGCGTTAATACATTTTACCAATAAATTTCCATATGTAGAGATTTAGAGATAGCGCTGTTGTGGAAGCTGCTACAAAATATTAAAGCAGATAATGTCTTAAGAATTTGGCACATTCTGTTTGAAAGGATCTGGCAATGCATCATGGACTAATAGCTATGACACTCTGCAAGAGGTGACTTTTTCCTTTCTGAAGGATACTTCAAGGGCAGAAGGGAGAAGGTCCTTACTAGAACACAGAGTATAACTCAGTATGTTAGGGTAGAAAGTGAGGAGTACTTTATTTGTCTGAGAAATGGTAGCGTTCAAATATCCACATACATTATTGAAACTGGTGTTGAAAGTCCTGATTCAGCAGAACACTTCCTATTTTATTTAAATGCTTTCCTGGCTTGGGACATCCATGTGCCTGGAAGGATTTCCATACAGCTACTGCCACATATCAGGCCTCAGCTCGGCTACCAGCTCAGCACAAAGTCTTGAGCAGCTGCCAGTCAGTCACATTATTAAGGCTTGAAATGCTCCAGGCTGGCTGAGTGGGGGATTACTTCTGCCCGTGGTTGCTTTCCAAACTGTGTCACCTACTTCCCAGCCTGCCCTCACTTCAGCTCAGTGTCTGTGTAAGGCAGGCAGTTCTGTGAAAATGAATTTTGAGCCTTCTGGATGCAGTTAATCTGTGAGGCAATCTGAGACTTCTCTTTCCTGCATGGGAGTATGTTTTTCAGAGTGTGAGAATTGTTTATTAAGGTCCTTCTCTCACTGTGTGCAGTGGGAAGAATGTGTACAGCTACCACTCCCATGAAATATTATCGTAGTTCATATTTGAGGAGGAACTGTGAACACCAAACACCTTTCCTCTACAAAAATAATTTCTTTTGGCTCAGGAAATCCCTGAACTAAAAATTACTGGTTGGAGAGAGGGAATTCTGGAAATGAGCATGTATTTTTGCCCTGTGCTTATCAGAAGACAGGTTATATGTACCTCTGTATTGAATTGGAAAGTCTGCTTGCCTGTTATAACATTAACTGCTCCTTACTGGCAAAGAAAAAGAAAGGAACCCACAGACTCTTCTTTTTCCTACTCTGCCTTTCAATACTGTCCACAAAGAGACTTGACTTTTCAACTCGGAAATCATTCCTCACTGTCATGTCTATATGTAATTCTTCGTGCTGTCGCCTATTAGGAAAGACATCTCTGATGTCTCCTTTCTCTTCTGAATTGAGCATGACTTACGCTTTTAAAAATAGATCTGTAAGCCCTTAACCAAGATTACAGGTGCTTTTGGACAGCACCATGTACATAAGAAGCTTGAAGAATAATTAAAAAAACAGTTAATTTTTCTTTCAGGAATTACAGCTTGAACCATTATTTTGTGGTCTAATTAGTAAAGAAAGTATTTTTAAGTCTTGTAATGCAATGTCCCACTTTTGACTGAAGGGAAATACAGGTTTTAATGTGTTCAGTTGGTTATCAATACGCAGACATATATTGGTCAAAAATGTTAGATTTGAGGAGGTTTTATAGAATGTTCTTGAGAAGACAATGATACTTCTCAGACTGTAGAATGGTGTCTTTCCACTTGCATTTTAATGTCAAAGTTTTTTCCTCAAAAATTACAAGGGGAAATTAGAGGGAAAGGAGAATGAATTTTTCATCAGGGTTTCAAAAGACAAAAAAGCTTAGGAGCTTTGAACATAAAGCAAATTATTGGATTTGCTTATTGTGAATGTACTGATTAACAGAAGAAGCTATTAAGGAATAAATCAGCAATGATGAAATTTACTTTAGGCATGCTTCTGCATTCCTTTACTCTTCATAAAATATTTTTGCTTCTTCACCATAAAGTGAGTGTAGATGCGTTGTGAGTTTTCAGTGTTGCAATTACTTTCACCTCACTTGGAATAGGCTTTGTTTTGATGGAAGAGTGAAGTTTTCAGTATGGTGCCACTGGAAATGATAGAAACCAGACAGCAGGTGAAAACAAAACAAAACCCAGCACTTTTACCTATAAAAAGGGAAAATCATGCTTTGGCAATGAGGAGGTGTAAAAGGGAGTAACACACAACTCTTCTAAGATTCAGTATATCCGAAAAACACATTATAGAATGTTCAATTCAGAAAAACAAAATATTCTTATATTGATCATCCCTGTTTGTTATTGACTTTTCTCTCTCAGTCCAGTCTGGACTATCAGTTCTCATTGATACCACTTCTGGCACATTTCCCCATCAGAGGATGACCATAGCTCCAGTGCTTTTTATCTTTCCTTGTGAACCTTCTTTATCTATCACTATTATACAAAACCACTATCCCTCCTGTCACTCAGGTGTTAGATATTTCTGCTTCCTGTGCCTTACCCTGTAGGCAATATCCAAATACTGCTACATTTTCTTTAAAATTTTTGGAAGCTTCTTTCTTTTCCACATAGCTATGTCTTTCCTCTCATCCTCCGTTGATCAATGCAGGCTGCTTTTCTTTTACGCCTCTGACACTCACATCAGCTTTTCTCCACCTCACTATTACCACAGCTGCTTCAAAGATCAAATTAATTAATCTTTCCTCTCCCTGTCATTTTCCACTGTAAATCTTTCCATTGCAGCCAGTTCAAGTTGTTCCTCTTTATCTAAAAGGCCTCTCACAGGTCTCTTGCTCTTTTTCACACCTGTTCATGTTTCATTCCCCGTTGTGCCTTCCAATATTCTGCTCTAGAAATGTCTTTGGCCTTTGTCCATCTCTTCATTGTTCCTTAACTATGGGGGTCTGGTATCTCCTGGTTTGGTTTTTTTTGGGGGGGTGGGGGTTGTTTTTTTGTGGGGCTTTTTTGTGTTTTTTTTTTTTTGTTTTTTTCTTTTTTTTTTTTTCACATCTGTCTTCTCTTTGTGAATATTTCCAAAGAGCTGTCTTTCCATTTGTATGCATAACGCCTCTGAACTTGCAGTCTCAGTTATATGCTGCCCTTTTATCATTAGCCAGCTAATTAAGGACACATAAAGGAGCAGTCAGCACAGATGAAGAGCATGCATTTTATTAAAAATGCTCAATTTAAGTGTAAATTATACATATAATGTATATTATACATATATTTAAAGGACATAAATGAATAAATATGATAGACAAATAATGCATGCTAGTGTTGCCACCTAATTTGCATTTCATATGTTATTAATAACCTTTACTGATAACTGTTCTGGGAAAGCACTTATAAGGGCTGCATATACAATATAGCTTGGGAACTATAGATATACATGTATAACTGTTGTTATTGTTCTAAGTCAAGCTCTAGGCAGATTTTCTTTTGCTGCAAACCTAATATGAGAGGTTGATGTGCCCCAGTTAAGTGTCTTGTTGCTAATAATTTGATTACACATTTTCTTCCTTTGTAAAAAAAAAAAAAAAAAAAAGCCTTAAACTGTTAACACTTTTCAACTCAGTGAGGAAAAAGCCAGAATACCTTATCTGCAGATGAAATAAAATCTTGAAAAGACATTTTTATGAAAAGCATATTTCACTAAAAAGAAATATATGACCAATATAATGGTTATTCTCAACATAAGAAGGCACACCAAGGAATACTTCATGGCAATAGCATCAGTGTTGCAGGCTTTTTCTTGTAGAGAACCATATAATGAAGCAGAAGTGGAGCTTTATTGCAAGGCATTCTTGGTGTAATTTTTGTCTTGTATCAGGCATTTATCTCTACGGTTTAATGAGAAAACCTATATCAACTTTCTTGCACCCAATGAAAACTTCAGGTTTTGGCACTCTCATCAGTAGCTTTATGTAGTTTAACCGTGTTTATGAGAACATCTGCCTTTTTTGGTGTAGGAGCATGTTTTTTAAAAAAATCAGATACTACATAACACAAAATGTCATGTAGTCAAACAAACCAAGGGTTTTAAAAATCTCTTTAGATACATACTATATTAAACAGAAAAGCTGTTTCCTTTCTTCTTCTGAAAGTCAAGCAGTTCACAGAAGATCTAAACTATGTACTCCTAAGCGAAACTTTAAATATCCATTTATTTCTGCTCCCAGCCTCAGTTTTTCTGTGGAAGTTGGCATGGCTTTAGCTTCATTTTCCTAATCTTGCAAAGGAAAATATTTTTATATTAAGGGTGCTATATCAGCTTGTCTTTTTTTTTCAGCAAATCTGCTTTTCTTGGCACATGCAGAAAAGTTACAACCACAAAGGCCATTTCCTCAGTGTCTTTTTGAGACAATCATGAGAAAAGATCTTGAAAGCATTTAGTGTGTGAGTGGGGTTTGGGTTCTTCAAAAGAGCCTAAAACTTTCTTCCTGAGAATTTGGAAATCCTTTGGAAGTCCTATTTCACTGAAGCACTGAATGATAAAAAACTGTGTGGACACATAAAAGGAAGCACTTCAAGAGTGAAAGCAGAAAAACAACCACCAACAACTTTAGCTTTCACTGCATATATTGCAAAAGTAAATTTTATTTTTTAGTACATTTTTTGCTACCAGATTTTCCTTCCACTCTAATGTATACTCTCATTTCCACTTTCCAACAGCAAAACAAAGCTAGTGGTTTTTCTTACAGTTTCAGTCTGGCCTTCACATGTGATTGAATGTACACTAGAAGAGGTCACAGCAGGTGGTTTATTTGTGATTCTTAAATAAATGTGCAGAGTCGTAGCGGAACAAATAGATAGCATTAGCTCTGTTCTTAAAATTGTGTACAAAATAACTAATCCTTCTTCCATCTCACAAACAAGACACTGTAAATAAGTTCTTTATTGAAAGCTGACAGCATGCTTGCTATTGTGTGAGCAAGACTTTCTGCTTGTAATCTTTTGCTGAGGGCAGGTACTGACCTCACTAATACGCAGAAGGGCTATTTGCTCACTTCTTGACGGCAGGAGCACTTTTTTCACTGGAAGTAAATAATGGTGTTTAAATGTATTTTGTGGCAAAAGCAGGAAGTCTTCATGCCCCAAAATAATGCAGGTTTGCACAGATGTTCAAAGCCAAAGCAAGTTTGTGAGTGCTTCCCAGCCCCACAGGATAGAGTATTTGAAGTATTTCAGTAGCTGCCTTCCAAACTGTAGTAAAGGTTTGAAAGATTAATTAAATTTGAGTGCTATTTATTCATATTTTTTTAAAAAAAAAATCCTAGTCTGTAATTAACGGCATTATTGTGAAGATTGAAAGTTTTATGTTGCCTGTGAGAATGTTGTAAGTAATATCACACTGAATGCAGAACAGCATGTTCTTAGGTTATGCATGGACTTAGTGTATAGCAGATATAATGCTATACCTATTGTCTGTGGCATATAAGAGAGGAATAAAATGAAGAGGGTGCTTATCTGCATGATAAAAGTCTTGGACGCACGGGAAGGACTATACTCAGTGAAATAATGTGGGGTCCCACATGTTCGTAGAACTTCATGGACACCAAGGTTATAAAATGCTGGCATTTGTCTTAACGCTAAAAACATGAGTACAATACATATTTGAGTAAATATGTATTGTGGTGTTAAAAAAATAGGGATTGGCAGACAAAAGCACAGTGCGATAACTGTGCATTAAATCAAAGGACAATATTGAGTATAGTAGTATTCAAGTCACTGATTCAGACCCCATCAGACCCTCTGTTTTAGTAGCTGCTATTTATTTTCTTCATGTTATCTCATGTTTTGCAGCAGTTCAGTTACTACGAGTAAGAGTATCCTCAGAAGGTATAAATATCTTCTTTTAATTTTTTTAATATTATAAAGTTAACAAGAGAAAGACTTTCCTACTTGTAAAAATTATTTTCTTGGCAAACACAGTTGGTTGCCAAAATGTATGCAGAATAAGTCTCTGTTCGATTATTCACTCTGAAAGAAACTTGGCTGGTGACTTCAAGCTTTACAGAACAATGTAATTGCCATGTCTTGGACAGATACAGGGGATGATTGCTAGAATAGCCACATGGTTTTTTTTAATTTGCTGGAGATTTATTTCTACTTATTTTGGGACACACACAATTATTTTAAAAACCATTGGTGCCTTAATCTTTAGCATGTTCACTATTGTAATATCTCTTAGTCTGACAAAGCGAGAAAGACCTTAGACCTTGAGGACTCTGGAAGAAGAAAATACGAAGAAGATAAAAGTACCATATTCATCCACTCCACTTTACTATTCTTTATGCCATTTTGAGAAAATTTGTGTCTTTTACTTTAAAGCCTGTGTTAGAAGTGGTGGCAAAAACAACCCTCCGTAATGTATCTATTTGTGTAATTAGATGGCTCATGCTGCAGTAACTCTGGGTGACCCCATCCTATTCTGTTCATGATTCCTGTTTTGAGTGATGTACTCTCCAGAAAATGTGCACAGATGAAGAAAATAATTTTAGTAGAAAGATAACCATGGTTTTGTGTTTGGTTTTTTTTGTTTTTTTTTTTTTTTAACTGCATCTGTTTTAAGCTAGAGGAATGGGAGAGCCTGTTTTCTTCCAGTTCACTTTTCTTTGGTTTATTATTTTCTGAAAGGGTTGCTGTGACTGGCTTATAAATAAGTGCTAATGACATTACTGTGGGCAGCACGAGAGAGACAGACTGACATGGATCTCATGTTTTTCCAGATGAGGATAGGCATTCACTCAGGATCAGTGCTGGCCGGTGTTGTTGGTGTAAGAATGCCACGTTACTGTCTCTTTGGGAACAACGTCACCCTTGCAAGCAAGTTCGAGTCAGGAAGTCACCCACGCCGCATCAATGTCAGTCCAACCACATACCAGTAAGTCCTCCTAGCCTTCTCATACTGGTTTTATTTCAGCCTGTTTTGAGTTCAGTCTTGTAACGTTCTGTCCTCAACACATGAACTTCAACAGAAAGTCGACAGGGACAACTGGAAAGAGGTGTTGCCTGAGGCTGTCAGTGTTTGCAGGTTTGCATCAGAATGTGCAAAGAAGTCAGACAGTGGAGGCAGGAAAGCACAACAGGAGGGCCAACCATTCTTGCCTGAAATAATGTGTAACTGAGGAAGTGGAAGATGTCTCCCGAAGCGCCATGGTTTTATGCACTATTAACAGCTTTAGGCTAGGGATTTTGATTCCACCTGCTAGACACAGTTTATGGAGAGAAGCATATTCCCATTGGCTCAGAAGAAAGTCTTTAATTTTGCCAGTGATGCCCAGCTTTGAAAGAGTATTTATGCTTTCTTGAAGACAAAATTTCTTATTTAGCACTGTAAAGAGACACTTGATTGAAGCATTTTCTTAATGTAAGGAAAAAGATTGAAAATGGCAAAGCATTATCCCTAGCTCTTTGAAGAAATTATGCAAATAGAGGGAAAGTTTGATTAAATCTGGTTATGAGGAACAGCTCCTAAATAAAAAAGGTGTTCCTTATTGTTCAAATTTGACAGCTTGACTATTAGAATTTCTGCTGCTTTGATTACTACTGATGTACTCACTATTTTGGCAGGAGATCTCAATCTTACTCTTTTTCTAATGTTCCATATCTGAACTAATTTTCTGAAGTACGGCATTGCTCAGGTTTTGTAACTGTTTTTCTGTGGTAAATCTGTACACAATTGCTCAAGAAATACTGCTTTTCTTTCTTTTTTTTCTTATACAGAACTGTGAATCTCAATATTTTTTTCCCATACCTCTCTATGTAAATTAAAGTTTTAAATGGGATTTCTTCATCCAAGAATTTAAGTGTCTGATATGCTAAAATGTAAATCAGTCAGAAAATAAAAGTAATGAAACCTAGTGAATAAAATTACTTTTGTAGAGCCCATTCACTCGAGATCAGATTTACAGAATGGTGCAAGTGTAGTTATTTGGACAAGAGGCAGAAAAACTGAATAGACTTTTCATCATAAAGTGAATGGAAGCAGATTCATACAGCTGTCTGGTAACATGCAAGAGAAACACAGACCCAACCTACTATTTGGTATAGAAAATCATGTTCATTTAAATACAAATAAATTCAGTAAATATATAGGAAATTGCTGTTAGGAGCTTGGTGTCACTTGAAAAGAAGTTGTCTTTGGGACCTTCCAGGTACAGTATTCTAGTGGCTTATGTTCCTGGTCTTCCACTGCGGGATAGGAGAAACCTTCTAAGATATTGTTTGAAAAAAGAACACAAAATTGTTGACCAGCTGTGTTCCAGTTTTGAAAACTTATGCAGTAGCAGGGCCTTCGGTGTTAATTCTATACAAATGGAGGTAAGTGATTCTGGCAAAAAGTGACAAAGGCCCTGTGACAGGGACATGAAATTTTCTTGTACAGGAACAGTTCTTATAAAGGGATGTTTTCCAACCTGAGAAGGTCTTTGAGATACTCTGAAAGTGCAGTTCATACTTTTTCAGAAGAGAGATCTTAGTGCTTCATAAATGTGTTTCAGGGGTGTGATTCCACTCAGGGCTATGGTGTTGCTGAAGTTTGTGTCCCTGAGAGAAGAAATTGATGAACTAGACAGTTTCATGTTATTTCAAGAAAAATACAGTTGGAAATATAAGTAGTGAGTATACACAGGGCCAATGATGCACAAAACTCTTTTCTTGGCAGAGTCACTTCGAGTCTGCCAGTGCTGTTGAGTTTGGTTGTGAGAGGGATATGGCCCATCTTCTGATCTGTGGTCGTTGTTGAGCAACCTGATCTAGTTGAATCCCCCTGATGTTGCCAGGGGATTGGAGCAGATTACCTTTAAAGGTCTCTTCCAGCCTAAACAATTCTATGATTCTATGTTTTTTCATCACATTGCTGGTAAAAGGTCTGTTCTGAAAGCCAGTTAAAGGGCTTGTATATGGAGTTTGTTAGAAATCCTTGCTTTTATGCTGCCCTTTATCTGACTCCAAGTACACTGTAGCACAGAGAAGATGGCTTCTGTTTGTCTGTGTCTCACCTCTACCTGGCTGCCATTGGTCATAGCGTACTGTTAACAAGTCAAATACGGGTAGCTGGGGTTTGGAGAGCATTCCTACTAAGACCTAACTAGCATAATGTGAGTCAGATGTTCTCACCCTTTATGTCTTCCAGGTTGTATGAAAAAGGGGGCTACAATTTTTTTCGCTTCCCTTTAATCCTAGAAATCCAGTAGCAACAGGACCATTTTTTCCAGAATGGCCAAACTTTTACCTTACGTGGTTATCATGTCTGGCCTTACCTTCCAGAAAGTTACAAATTCAGACTGTTGCTTTCAAAAAGGGAAGATAGTAGAAAAGTGACTGATGATGCAGTAATGCTATAACATAAAATTGCAAAACAAAACACAACAAAATACAGAATTACTGGTATTTATTTGCATTATTGTACCATGTAAAAAATCTGCCATTATGTGCTGAACAAATTCAGTGCTCAATTCAGAGAACTTTAAGTGCAGGTAACAGACTAGACACATGGTTACAGGCAAAGGAAGTAGAAATGGCAAGAAAATATATGTTTGAATGAGAGGCAGTTATCATTCAAGATGAATATCTAAAAGTAACGGTGAAAAGGCTAGGAATGAGTTTATTTTACATGCTTTAGAAATTTATGAAAAAACAAAATTAATGTGCATGAGATGAGTTTGGCTACTTCATACCTTCTGGCATGGTTGAAAGCATGAGGACAGAGGGAAGAAGTCAAGAAATTACACTGCTGACACAGTGGTCAGGAGAGGCTGCAATTACAAAGTACACTATAGGGCAGGATTATTCAGAGCTTCTGAAGGTGATCTAGGAGGTTTGAACGTAATATACTGGTATTATCCAAATAAACAAGTAGTGATCTGATGCATCTGTATATAACTTTTCTTAAATATAATTTGTGTGAGTATATAATTTGCTGTGTACAAATAAAGTGATTCATCGCAAACTGAAATGTCTTTATAGTTGACCTTCTATTCCATCAAATTCTTCTATTTGATCATACCGTGCTGCTGTGTACTCAGTTAATATTTTTATTATTTAAGAAGCAATGTTTTCCAAAGTAGATAATTTTGCAATCAGTATGAAAATAACAGAATTTTCAATTAATTAAAACTACTGGCATTTATCATTACGTGTTTGTCTATCATGCCCCCTGATGAAAATTCTGATACAGTTTTTGTGCTTACAAAGCATGCAGATACTGGAAACACGTCTAATACTTATCAGCTTCCATTTTACAGTACAGATTATGCATTATAAAGCATCATCAGCATTCAAATGATAATCACACTTCAGAATGCCTATTATTGGTTTCAGACACTTCCCTGTGAGCCCATAATCTGCCTATGTAAGAATCAGAGTCTAAAATTATAAATATAAGATGTCGCGTTGCCTAGCAGCAGCAGGGAACCTGCAGCAGCCTTGCTCCAGTTACACCTGTCGGGGCACAGCTCTGCGGTGTGAAACAGCACCTCTTATAAAGGTGGCCTTTGAATCTGTTGGGCATAAGAGCTCACTTCTGTTCACAGTATCTTGTTCTCTTGACTCAGACAGGTCTTTTGACTGAAGCCCCATTTGCTTTGAATCACAGAGTACTGTAAAATGAGAGCACTGGAACAGCATGGGTAGAACTTCCAGTGAAACATGTGGAAACTGGAGAGGGAGTGGTCAGGAAGGAATAGGAGAAGAATAACACATTTCTCTGTTCCTGTAGTAAGCTAGCAAATCCGGCTCAAGGTTTATGTAATTCATCTACATTATCCTGAACTGAATAAAATTACCCTATTTTCTATACTCAGGAAGGAAGCACAGTGAGATTTACGAGACTCTTCTTCAGCACAGAAGAGAGAGAAAATATTTTTTAATTCTTTGTTTCAGCCTTGAGTAATTATATTTATCAGATATTAATATAGTATGCGTACATTCATTCTGTTTCCCTAATAGTATTACAGTGTAATGCCTTGGGATCTCAAAGCAGTTATCAAAAGCAGGTAAACATAATTGTTGCTATTTGTCAAGTAACTATTTAAAAATTAATCCTGTTTTACCTCTTCTTTCCACTTCTGGTCTTTTCCAGCATGTATTTCCCTTGTGGAGAAGGTGCTTCTGACATCAGATATTGGGTACAGATACTTTCCATTATCAGATGCTGGGTAATACATCTGGGACCTGAGTTTAGGCAAAGATCAACAGCCTGTATCCCACATCCTTATCTCATTTAGGAGAAAGAGCAACCGAGCATACCTTCTTATTGAGCTGGGTGAGGTCACTGCTAGTTCACCTGACTAAATTGCCCCTCAGCCTTTGAAAATGATTAAAAACTGCAGAATTTGAATAGGTTTTTAACAGTTATCTCACAAAATGGTGTATGGAAAAAGGTTTACTTTTAGGTAATTAAGGGTGTATATACATCTCTATAGGGATTTTAAATTAAAAGTGTGCATTTCGATAAATTCCTTATAGATTTTTATTTTAATAAAATTATTTTCCCCACAGGTTATATCTATATCTACATCTGCATTTTTCTGCCTCCTATGGACAAACAAATGGATTTGTTCTCCAAGAGACTTTTCAGATTATTTTAAATTTTATTTCTGAGCATCCTTTACAAAACTGTTTCTTTTTATATTGGTCAGTTCACCATGGGGACATATTGGTGGACAGGCAATTTATTTATAGACAGAAAGGGAACACAGCTTATACATGGACACAAAAAGTTATTGTTCATCTAATTAAAGTATTAAGTCTAGTCAAAATTAACTGGTTTATTCTTGGTTTTCTGTTCCCAATGTCATTTGCCTCCATAAGGCTGCACTCCCGTAGTCACTGTGATTTGTGATTACGGTCCTGGGGCCTCTGCTGTCCTCCTGTGCTTGTGCTTCGTGACATTACATTTTTATTCAAGGTTCATAGATAGTTCACTCTATGCAGAATATATCTCTGTTAGATCACTGTTCATTAGTTAACAGTATATGTTACACCACAGTTCCACACAGCTAAACTAAAGCTAAAACGTACTTAGTCAATAGTCATCTGACTGCTAGACAACTGCTAAAACTACAAAAAGCTCAAGCCTGGACAAATTCAGACAAGTCCTGAGGCCAGCACTGTTAGATCAATGCAAAGCCTGGGGCCTTTTACTAGTGATGGTGCAATCCTGTTCATTGAGCCTCATTCTCTGATGTCCCAAACAGGGAGCAGAGACAGAATTTCTTCTGCTTAGTGGCTGTGAAATAAAAGTATTAAAGGTCACGGACAGGCACTCACCGTGCTGAGCTGCATCTGATATACAATATATTGCATTAAAAAATCATGGCTAGTCCTTTCATAATCTTATTAAGTTGATCTAAATAAAAGAACACCAATACATGAGCTTTCAGAGTTTAAAAAAACCAAAGTACAATGTGAAGTGAATTAGATCCAGACATAGTCAGGTTTTTTCAGTGTCCTGGTCTTTCTAGCATGTATAGAAACTGAGGGAGAAATTCAAAGCCACTAAAATTTGGAACCAAATGCACTGATTTTTGGCATTACAATAGCAAATTCATATTTTTATACAGTTAATTTTATGATCAGCCTACCAATATTTCTAATGAGTACCATAATAATTTATCATCTGAATTCATAAGGAAACAAATGAGCTGGTATATGTTATCAAACCAGATGCCCAGCTGGTGAAGTGACCCAACACTTGTTGTTACAGAGGAAGGGATCAGTAGTCCAGCAGGTTACCTTCTGATAACCCATTTGGGAACCCATTAATTAAATTTTCCTAATTGTACCAATTAATAGGTGGATGTGAACAAGGTTAACTACAGTTTTTACAGCTCTCTAAGAGTTAGGGCAGAAAGAACCTTTTCTTTTGTTGATAGCTATCCCATAAATGTTACCTTTCACAGGAAGATTGACCTGGCCGCTTCACTTTTCTTGGTGCATACTATATTTAGGAAAGCAGTGCATATTCTCCTTTATTTTAGTGCATTGTATTTTTTTTAGAAATATTGTTCAAATTTTGGTCTATACAAAACAATTTTGCTAAAAGACGTTTACACTGGAGTTCAGTTCTGAGTGGATGTTTTTTTCAACTCTGATTCACCAAATTGCCAAACCCTGACTTGACTTTTATTTAGGGTGCGTGGAAATTCCTTCTACAGAGGTTAAAATGTGTGTGTATATATATGTACACAAAATCAAAGGTGAATAAATATTTGGCTGTTCTTAATACCTTACTTGAATATTACATTCTTGTTACATGGTTTATTGAGCAAATAGTATAATTAGTCTCATATCTAATTAGATATGAACGTGTGTTTGAAGGTTATTCTGTAATACATATTTTATATACATATATATCAGTTTATGGTACTTATCTCGGGAACTGTGATGTAAAGTGTATCCACTGTACATTTTATGGAGGGCCTGAAGAGGACAGAGGGGAGCAAACCATGCAGTCAGGTGAAGATGCTGTTGTTCTGGGGAGGCTGATACTGTATCCTCAGCTGTTCCTGCCGTGGTCAGGGGACTGTGAGTGGCAAGCTTGGCAAGCAAGAGCAGGAGCTTGGCCAAGGATGGGCTGCATCACCACCAGGATTACTGTCTGTTGACTCTGGAAGGATTTGGCCTGACTGCATGTCCTGAAGGTGTCTTTTGAGAAAGCCTGGTGTAAAAGGCGAGAGAAAAGACAGGCCCCTAAGCACTACAAATTATGCGATATGCCAGGCTCTTGCAGCCGAACAAACCTGTTGGCATTTGCTGGGCTTTGCAAAATTTGCTGGGATGTGGTGACCTGTGCTAGCCATGTCCAGCAAGCACTAGTCACAGCAATGGGGAGGAGGTTTCGAAGGTTTACACACACTGTACGGGCAATGTGTCCTCTGAAGACCTCATGGTGGAACTCAAGGTATTAGAACAAGCTGAAGCTAGGCAAGTGCTTCCTCAGCACTGCTGTTTCTCAGAGCAGCTAAGAGTTGAGTTGGTTCATGTGGTAAATCATTTATTCCTTTATCTGTGGACATACGGTTCTCAAAGAAGATCATCTTTTGTGTTTCCAAAGGAGTTGCTCTTTATATTTCTAAAGGAGTTGATACTCCAGGCTGCTAAGTGGCTGCTCCTCTTACCATCTTATTCCTCCATTTGGACAGATCCTTCAGTTTGTGATTGTATCTTGTTTGGGAAGGAATAGAGCAAATTAGCCCACTTTTCACAAAAACATCATAAAATATTGCAGCCATCCTTCCTGCTGAGCCTGAGGGCAAGCAGAGGTATTTTTTTTGTATAAGTATAATAAACCTTCACAGTGTCCAGTGATAAGTGCAAAGGTCGATGACTCTGAGAGATGGAGAGATAAAGTGGTGATACTGCTTTCCAACGGGCAGGGAGAGAGTAAGAATCATTGTGGAAAGCATGCACTCAGCACAGAGGGCCTTGCAACAAATAATTCTGTAGTAACAAATCTTTGTTAGTTGATTTTTCTGAATATAGGAACTCACTGATCAAGATGTGACTATTTCTTGCCAAAACAGTTTGAAATATAATTACCCTATCATTTCATCTATGCAGAAAAGAGCTACAGCTTTTAAAAGCTGCTTTAAGGTTCCTACTAAGTATGATCCTAATTTCCATTCACACACAGACCTCCTGACATTGAAATGCTTCTTGTTTCCACTAGAAAATAACCACATTTTCTCCTTCCATACTGACACCTTTCTCTTTTTTTTTTTTTTTGTATGGAGGAACTGAAAATGAAAAAATAAGTGGGATAATTCTCAGATATCATCTCATTTTGTCTGAAAGCAACAGCATTTTCACCAGGGAAGGAACAGAACAAGAATTTAAACAATTCAGGAAGATTTCAGGTTAGGAGGGGAAGCTGTCAAAGTTAATCAACTACAAATCAGTGTTTAAGAAATTCTTCCTCCCCTGAAACATCAAGAAGACAAGCTGAGGGCAGACCTAGTACCAGGCAATTTATAGGAATGCTTGAGTAGTGTGACCCTCACAATTTAAGCACTGAATTGTAAATTATATATCCAACCACTTGAGTGAAACCCAGAATTTTGAACCTGTGAATAAGCTTACTATAAAAATACCATTTGCAATAGTGCTCTTAAGGGAAATTAACAGAAGTGATGCAGCAAAGACAGCTGAGATAAATGCTTTGGAATATTTTCAGACTAGTTGTTATATGCATATTCCTGAACTGCGGAGGTTGTGTAACTTCCACTTAAGCTCTATGACTATGGGACAATCTGGGGACATTTTATGTAGAGTTTAAGATGAAGGTGAAGGATGGACTGTGCTCTCATACTTTCAGAACAGGCAGTCTCATGTGGTCACAACAAAGTGCTCTGAGAATGGTCCACAAGGTGAGACAACCAACCAGAACTGGTTGCTACCACCCAGGAAACCTTTCAGACCAGAAGGTTTTATACTGGCTCTTCCCCTGAGCCAGAGGGAAAAGGCAAAAACTGCTCGTGTGGCTTGGCCTTGCCCTCGCTGAGAGTCTGCACTATTCATTCAGCTGCTTGGCTATTTGTCTTCATGAAAATGAAGACAAGAAACTCAGAATCATAGAATCCCAGGTTCGAAGGGACCTGAGGGATCATCTGGTCCAACCTTTCTTGGCAAAACATAGTCTAGACAAGATGGCCCAGCACCCTGTCCAGCTGAATCTTAAAACTGGCCAGTGCTGGGGGATCTGGGCCATGGCCATCAGCTGCTACTCTTTTTTTTTTTTTTTTTTTTTGTAACATTGCAAATGGCCTTAAATATAGGAGGGAGTGTTCCTGCAGAAAAATGTCCTCACTGCTAAGCACTGAGGATTAGCAGATAACTTATTTCTTCTGTATATACACAAAGCTGTAGGAATCAGAGGCAATTTCTGAACCATGATCTCATTCTCAGCCTGGGAAACCAAGTGTCAGGACCAATATATTGAAGGAATTTAAAGAACCTGTTCTTTAGGACTTTGTTCTTAAAAGTATAAACTAAAGTAAGCAGGATAGAATATGATCATAAGTAGCTTCCATTAGCTTTTGGTAAAGAAAGTTTCCTGCCATGCTTGCTTGGAAGCAAAAATGCTATCCCAGTAAAGGTCAGCTAGACAATTTCTGAGGGTGAAAGACTGATTCAAACAGGACAACTAGTGTAGGGCTGTGGAGCCTATTACAAGCCATAGTAGTGGAGAAATTTCCAGCAGACTAACAGGTTAGTCACCCGTCACTCCTGGAGCATTTCACTGCAACCAAGTTACAATTCACAAAACAAGTGAAAATAAGGCCTTTAATTAATATCTTGCACTTTTGTTCTATGAGGAAAATAGTGTGAAATATCAACTACGCTCAGTGCCAGCCCTGAACTGAATCAAAGAAAAAAAAATTTCCTACAGTTTCAGACTTGTATAACTGTCATTGCAATTAGATAATATTAGGCTCTGAGAAGGAAACCATTGATTTTTAGCAAGGCCAAATGCTTCATAGAGAATAGTCAGTTTGGGGAAGAATGACTGCAACAAAAGCTTACAGATTTAGCTCAGAAAGTTCTAAGAGTTCAACTGTTGCTTGCAGAAATCTAGTTTGGGAAGCAGCGAAGAGTTATTTCACTGTATGAAGCCTGCAGTTTTCAAATGCAAAATATTTACCACAAGCATTGCAGAGATGAAAAGAGAGAAGCGTCTCTGCAGAGGCCTCTGTAAACTCTAATGCAATTTAGAAAAGATTACAGTATTTTGATCATAAAATTGACAGTCTGGAAAATAGATTATGACATCCAAACTACACACTAAACAAAGACCACCACAGAAGTTCAAAGGCAAAAACATTGTTGGATTTATAACCAACTGATTATTTAAAAGCTGGGAAGAAAATGGCTTTATTTTTCAGTGAGCTCACATAGATGGTCTCAGCCAAAACCCATGAAAAATGCTCAGTAAAAGAAGTACCATTCCATCTGCTGAGAATCCTGGAAAATTATCCTGGCAACAGGATTCATTCATTCATTTACTTCCCAGAAATCAGCTTTGGAGACATTAAATAAACAACCTATTACAAAGTCCACCGAGGTTTTTCCCACTGATGTTTTTGAGCTTCAAAATGATTAAGAGAATAAATATCTTGGGAGGGGAAAAGGTGAAGAATGCTTTCATATATCCAACTATGCTCAGAATTTACCATTACCTCAAAACTGCTCTTTTCAGTGCTGCAAGGCACTGAACACACCTAACTTAATTTACTGGAAACAAAAAGAAAATGTGTGGAGTTATTTTCTTTATTTTACAAGTCCAACTAGTTTCAGGGAAGATACTTGATAAAGAGGCCCTAAACTTTCAGATCTAGCCAGACAGAGATTTCTCTGCTATGGAGGAAGACGAAAAATGGCAAAAGGCAGTATAGTCAGGTCTGTGATGTTGTGTCATTTGTGTGGGCATGCCTGGAGGATGGCTTCATGGCTCCTGGGAACCTGTATCCCTTTTGACCCCAAGCAGGTGGCCCTGAGTACTTTTGATGAACAGTGTCAGATTTGATTCTAGTTTTTGTTGAAGCTGAATTTGCAGTATTTGAACTTAGTTTATGAAATATAATACTACTGAGTATGAGAAGGGCGCAAACTGACCACTCTGCTTCTACCTGTGAGAGCTCCTAAGCACTGTCACCTTCATACCTACTTTCCAGCAGGAGACCTGGTGGTAGTCATCAGTCTGAAATGTTATTTTCTGCACAACTGGCCAGACCTGGAGTGTTATGAATTTGGTTCCCTTTCTGGTATATGACTTTCTGAATGCTGACACTGATTTTCAGAGAATGTGTTTATTTGGACCATCTTCTCAGTTGATCTCAGTCGACAGAGCTCCTTGAAGTTGATGATGCTAAGTTAATATATATCAGCTGAGGATCCTGACTTAGGATTTTTTTAGACGTTACATAATACTTTTAACTCATTTTTTTATTTGGGACCACATAGGGTCAGTCTCTTCCAAAGATGTTTCTGGACTCTGTTTTACAGTTTTTTATATCCCTCTGTTTTGTTTTTTTTTTTCTAGGCTTTTGAAAAAGGAAGAAAATTTTATTTTTATCCCTCGTTCCCGTGAAGAGCTTCCAGAAAACTTTCCAAAGGAAATTCCTGGGATCTGTTACTTCCTCGAGGTCAGAAGTGGTCAGAAGCCGCCAAAAACGTCCATCACATCTGCCAGAATGAGAAAGGTTTCTTACAACATTGGCACCATGTTCCTCCGGGAGACTAGCCTATGAGGCCTGCTGCAGATCAAAGACTCATCAAAAAAGCACAAGCCCAGAACTGGGTCATGACAGGGGAGTTGGAGGTTCTTTCTATTTCACTGCCTTGTTCTGAACAAGCAGTAAAAGCTCCATGTAATGTCAGGCAATAATAATTTTAAAAGGTGGGTGACTGCTGTCAGTAAGCAAAGTGGAGATAGGGAAAAAAAAATTAAACAACGTACTTCCACTTCCAGAGGAATTTGTTTCATAAACTTCAGTCTGGCCCCTCTATGACAAACAAAACCAAACCAAACAAACAAACAAAAAAAAACCCCAGCTCTCAAATTAGAGGTTGGTTTTGTTTTGTGCAGAAAGGATCATGGTTCTCAGTAGATTTGCACCAGCTAAGCAGAATTGAGAGTCAGTTCTGATTATGCATTCCTACATTTAATGTGTTCTTCAGTAAGGTAATGATGTTTTTTAACTTTATGAACAAACATTTCATACATATACTGTACACCCGTTGTAACCTTCCTGGCAGGAGGAATTATAACTCAATACAAATATTGTAGGAATTTTACCTATTTTTATACATATTTCACTTTCTGGACAATTACATTCCACATACTGTAAGCTGAGTGAGCTTAGATAGCTTTTCAGAAGAAGCTACTGTATATTTCATACATTCTACCTGTCAAACCTTATTGTTATACAAGTGGGAAGAAGTCATTTTTTGACTTTTTTTGGCAACAAAAATACTGATATTTTACAGAAAAAAACACTTTGGTAAATCTCTTTACCTGATGTTTATGCTAAAGCTTTAGATGAGCATTGCCTTGCTTATATAAAATAATGTTCAGTATTTGTCCTACAGTGCTATATGTCCAGTCCTTCCAGGACAATGCAAAGTGTAGAAGATCAATGTGTTGACAAACAGAAAAGTTCTGTTTAGTGGGGCTTGTTTGCCACTAAATTATCAGCCAAACTGATTTTTGGTAGAAGTCCTGGACTTTTTAGAAAAAATTGATCTTGTGAAAACTTATTCTGAGGAATTCCAGCAGACACTGGAAGCTCTCTGGAAACTGGTTTTCCACATTTTTTTAATAGGATTTGTGCTCCTACTCCAGTTTGATTATTGAAAATCCTGTTATTAATGATGCTCATCTGGAAATTTCCTCTGTTGCTGGATTGGTTCCCTGCTTTATCTAATGTAGACCAAAAAAACACTGAAAAGGGGAGGGCAATACTTTCCCAGGTTTAATGCAAATGGCGGTTCAAGATTTCGATGAATCTATGTCAATTTAGAAAAAAAAGGCCAATTCTTTGCTGTTGAAAATGAATATAGCTTTGTTGTCTTCAATGAATCCAACTGAAACAAGATGTGGATCTGTTCCCGCATAGGCAAGTTTCCAGGCATTGTTTATTTCTCAGGTTTTCCTTTTCAAAAATAATGGCAGTCAGTTTTCCTCTGCAGGTGTACTTCCTTTAGGGTCATACTGAAGTGGGACAATGTTCTTCTCTTGCAGATTGTTAGTTAACACTTGTGCAGTGATTTTGAAGTGGCTTAGCTTTACGTGGTCCTGATTAAAGCTCACTGAAATCAAAGATAAGAATCTCAGCAGCACTAGGAGGCATGAGAAGCTCTGCATTTCTATAATCCAGACCAGAAATTAGAGTTCACTTACAGATTTAGTAGTAATAACTTGAGGCACCTTTTGAAAATAAGTAAATAACTTTCATCACATGTCCAGATTATCCAGTTAGATCTTTCTGTGGAGTGAATGACAGTGCTGCATTTCTCCCCTTTGACCGGTAGCCCATATTAGAGTGCAAGCAAGTCCACATGACACCATTAGCCTGTGATAACGTGTTTCAGGCTTCCTTTCCATGAAGCCTTTCCGGATGAGCAAGGACTATCTTGAACCTGTACAGACTTCAGCATGTAGAAGACATCAGACCTTATTATGGAGGGGTGGTTTTTCTGCCTGAAGAGGGTAGATGCATGGGAATTAGCCCAGAAACTTACTTAAATGGAAATTCCCTTGCTTTCTAGAGGAATACTGATGTTAAAGGTTTCTTCCATTGATATTAGAACATCCTTGGCATTGGAGGAGTTAATCTTTTATCTACCTTGATAAACAGCATCTGCAGCTCTACTGCCTATCTGAAAAATGACTTAAGAAAAACTGTTTGAGCTCGAGGTTGCAGAATTTCCATCCAAACTACAGATCTGAGAATTTTCTGCATAGAATGGCAAGTTTTTGCCTGTAGCCATTAGTTTGCACATACACAGGATGTAGCATGCATTTTTTCTCCTGAGAACATCAGAGAGACATGCAAGAATTATAAATGGAGCAAAGTTCATGTTTCACCGCTTGAAGAGGAACACCACTTCCTAGCTAATAAAGCTGTGGTTTTGATGTCATTACTTAGTTCCCTAGAGTGAAAATTTTCCAAATAGCTATCGATAGATTGAGATTTCATTCTGATTTCTCTGGCACATCCTCATTGCTCAGTAGGTGCTGATGTCAGAGTACCAATCTCTCTGGCCAAACTCTTTTTCTTTTCTCACCACCCACAGTCCTGTATGAAGAGAACAAACACAGAGGTTAAGACCAAAAGCTTGTGGCTTAATAACTTGTCTCTCACAGTTGCCAATAGGAAATGTCTAGGTTAATTCTGTGGCTGATCTTGGTAGATCTATGGAAACGTTTTCATGAGAAATGAGGGATAAATGCTAATTCTACTAGCAAATTGGAGAAGCAATCTAAAAAAAATTGAATCACCATCCTCATCCTCTCAAAGACTGTTTATAAGGAAATTTATAATCGCAGAGATCAGTGCAGAAACTGAAAATTGGTGTTGGCATCACCATGGAGACAATGACAGTGTTTGCAAATAAATCATCTAGCTCCCCAAATTAGAGTGGATTTACTGTATAAGAATATTCAGTCTCTGCTTTTTATAAGCTTGTGTAAAGGTAATGTGTCCAGAACTTCAGCACTGATGCTAAGTTTTGTGTTATTTGTTTCTGTGTTATGACAAGGAAAGTTAATAAAAAAGTGTGGGCTCACTAGGGACATTTTTCTATCTCAGTGTGAGAAAAGTGTAAAACAGATTCTCAGCACTCTTTAACTTAGTAGTTGCATCTGCTGCCTTTAATATTAGGTTGCAAGTTTATTTTGTTGGACACCTTTATGAAGTGAAATGAAATTTATTTTCAAGGTTGATGCTGTGAAGTCAGTTAGATGGTAGTCAGACTCAACATTTCTTCAACAACACTTTTAGTGATAAGGAAAACTTTCTCATTTGCCTGTCATTGTCTTCATAAATAAAAAGGTTCTCAGAGTTTTTAAACCTTGGGATGATGAGGTTAGAGGTGCTGAAGTGGATGCAGAAATCACATACTATAGTTGGAATTTTCTTCTAGTATTTTCCTTTCTATAAACCAGATGCTTTTGTTCTTCTGATTAAGAATTTACACGTCTGTGTTTCTTCACATAGCTGCAGGTAGCAACATCTGCTGTCTTGAGTTTCTGTACAAAACAAAAGCACCCTCTCTGAAGATAGAGGAGATCTACTGCATATTGCCTGTACAAGGCAAAGAAAGGATGATGTGAGGACCCTAGCTAGGGTCATTGGTCTCTTTGCTGCAAACTTCTTCTGTGCAGCTTCCCTCTGCTCCAGGCTCAGAGGGACCAGAGACCATGGACTGACCACAGAGGCAGACGTAGTGGCCAACTTCTTGTACAAAAGTCATGTGGCCTAAGTAAACAGAGGCAACAGTCATTCCCCCAGAGCACTTTTTACAGATCTTGTGTCAGATTTTTCCATCTGCTTCAAGATCCCCATCACACAGGCTCTTTTGTGATGCATAGAGGTCAGGAACTCAGAGCAAGAAGGAAATAGTGATGGAAGTGGTAGAGTGGTGCATAACTTTTCTACTACATCACTCTGGTAATCTGTCATTCAAAGACAAAAGCCTCTGCATGGGAGAATTGCTGCTAAACCAGGACTCTCAAAGTGTGGTTTTCTTACAGGATCCCACAGGCTATTTCTTTTTTAATTCCAAAGAGCCAATAGTCATTAGCTGTGGTTGTGGTTTTGGCTTCACTGTTCATTCCCACATCCAGTTTCAGATCTGAGTCTGTTTGGAAAGGCATTTTGGAGTCTGGAAGCATGCCGCTGCAAACAGAAAACCAAAGCTTTTAAAACCTTGGAAATCTTGTATGGGAATTGCCTATTAGAAGGAAGAAATCCTTGTAGTTGAGTCATTAGCAGGTCCTACTGCAGTTCATGTGTGTGCGTATGCCATTTCACAGTGCTATCTCCTCCTGTGCTTATGGTGTTCCCTACCAAGCCAACAGTGGTATCAGGTGTATAACTACCTTTTCTATGGTTTTGATTAACATCTTTAATTTTTTTCTGTATAAAGCAAGCAGTGCAGAACCATGACATGCTGCATGTATTTAAAAGTATCATAGCACTGCACTGAGGCTTAAACTCTACTAACCAATTTCACATTGTATATTTCTTCCTCTGAATAGATCCTTCTCCCAGATGATTTAAAAAGGAAGGAAAAAAAAAATACCACCCAAAACTGCAGTGTTGAATTGCAAATGAGTATGAAACCTGCATCAGTTCGTGGGGCAAGTTTAACTGCTGGGCAGCTTTCAGACTCTTCAGCTGCCACAAGCTGTCACACTTGCATGCTTCATGCAAGCTGTCCTGCCAAGAAGTCTGTAATCCAACAGCAGCATCGCAAATTTACAGCATTTTCTGGGTTTTCCTCTTCCAGTCTCAGGCCACGACCTCACCTCTGCTGAATGCTCAGAGCTCACTGAGGACAGCGTATTCCCTGTCCTAATGCACTCTCAGAGCTTCTGGCTTCATTTTTGGGTTCCAGTGATCTTTTGCAAAATTACACATGTGTAATATTTGAAATAGCAACATGCTTAAATTAGTAACAAAACAAGAAGCATAAAAAGCTTGTCAAACTCAGAAACAGTTGGTTCCCTTCCTTCAAGGTAATACATTATTCATAGCGCTTTACTAGGATTGAGGGTGCCAGTGACAGTAGAGGCTGTGGATGAATTGAAGATGCTGAGTGTGCAGGAGACTCAACAGGCAGGAGTTGATCGGCTCCTGCTACTGTTCATCATTCCATCACCTTGCACACTATTTCCTGCTCTCAGTCAGACTTCTGCTCTTCAAAAGACCTCCACTTTCTTTCCTTTAGCACCCTGTGTGTGACATAAACAGTGAGTAATTTTATTGTTGTTCCTATTAGTATCTGTTGTTGACATGACTGCTTATATCTAAAGAATAACTGGGGTTAAAGGGCTGATCTTACTCTGCAGCAAAGACAAAACTGCGACAGTGACACGGCAGGCACTCACATCCTTAGAGAGGGAGAAGACCACAGTGCAAGTTGTCACTGGTGGATTTGGGTGGAGAAGTCGGTACATTAACAGTCCGTGGTATGTTTTTAACTTTCCCAAGCACTAAATTTATCCATGCAGCTAGGACTTATTCCTTATCAATGTTATTAATTTACAATGCATGAGCAGCCTTACAACAAAAATCTGTAAACTGTTTAACTTCATCTACATGATTGATCTTTTGTGGCTTGGCTATTAATCATGCATGAAAGCAAGCAAAACGGTGAAACTGGGGAATGTAACAATTCAGTCATAGGCAACAGATCATTCACCTCTGCAGATGCTTACTTGTTCCTGTGGTTTAGAAAGGTTGACCCCCAGTTACCTGTGGTCCAGGATAGTAACACTGTGTCACTATAGCAACAGAATGGCCTCTGAAAACCAGCATGAGGCATCTCAGTCTGCTTCCCTGTGGTCTGTGGTTCATGTTGGAGAGGACAATACAGTAAGTGATGCAAAGGGGCAACTTTGCTGGCAGCCTTTAACAAAAGAATCAGTGGAGGCAGATGTTAAACTGGCTGTTTGCTCCTGGGGTTTTAGTTTCCAAAGGCAGAGTGAGGCTGAACATGTTTTATTTTGGACAAAAAGAGGAGACACAGGTTTTCAGAAAAACAAGTGTCTTTCCTGCTTTATGGCTAACAGAGGCAACAGAGTGAAAGGGTGTCCAGAGGGACACACTGGCTGCCTCAGCTGCAGCAGTGCTTGCTTCTGCTTTCAGCTTTCTGGCCCACTTTGGCTTTAGCATTCCAAGAATCATGTTTACACTGAAAACTGGGGGACAGGTAAGTGCTTCAGGCACTCATCCCCTCTGCTCTAGACACAGCATGAGGCTGCCTAAATCCCTGAGTGTGCTTAACTTTCTCAGTGACCACAGATGGCAAACTTTGCCTAGACATCTATTTTTTAAGATGGCCAAGATAAGTGAGATTGATCCCACTGAATTAAGCTTTTTCCAGCCCAAGTGCTGTGTCTAAAATATTTTAGTCTTGCTGCTTTTCAGAGTTTTGCATTGGCCAAAATAAATTGAATCAAACTATATGGCAGAGGGATAGATAATCATAATCTGGGATAAATAAAGGTTTGATACGGTAGCTGTGGTGACTGTCAAGAACAGGGGCTATTACAGTTTTGGAAAGCTCTTCCTTCTGATGTCTGAACCCTTTACATGCAGTGTCAGCACTGCCAGTCACAACTCCTCAATACCATTAGGACTGTGATCTAGAAAAGTTTTGAGCTTTGAGCTCCTAGTCCACTTATTCAAACTCTCTGTGCCACCTTCACCTGAACTATATGTCAGAATGCCTACATAAAGCTTGTTAGTTATGCTGTAGTAAAGATGATAATAAAATATATAAATTCTAAAGAGCAGAGAGATAGTTGCTAGGTTATCATTAACATACATTTTTTGTGCTTCTGTGAGTTTGTGGGCCCAAAATTAACTTTCCATTAGCAGCAGGTCTCACATTGAGCTACTTGTTTTCTAGATAATTATTCCCTAGCAATACTCTCTAATGACTACTCTTGAAGCAATAAGTAAAGCCATGCTAATCTGTTCTGTGTAGATTCTTGTACGACACCTATCACCTTAACAAACCACCTTTTAACAGAACATTAAATGGCAGAATAACACCCTGTATTGTTTATTTTTCCATCATCTTCCCCAGGGGAGAAGAGTATGTAGTGGAATCATTTGATTTTGTGAGGTGGTGTCTTTTTGTTAGTTTTCTAAAAATACATGTTGCTACTTGCTTAAATAAGAAAGAGCAAAATCAGAGCTATAGACCAGGATTAGAAAAGTGTTTTAGTTGTAAACAAAGTATTTTAAAGAATGCTCACTGAGTAAGACTGGTCTCCCATCCTAGAAACAACAGTACCAGTAATATATGTAAGATATACCCAGGAATTATAAATATGAGCAATAAAACAGGCAGGTATATAGAATGAATATCTTCTGCTTTATACACAACAGTAGATAGATGCTAAAGCTGATTAGTACCCAGAGAGGAGGAATACTGTTTAATCTGTTTTGGCATTTGTTTATTACCAGTATACCTCTAAGGTATTATTTTTTCCTTCCCTAATGAGACTGGAACATACTGTTAAATCGATATCAGAGTTTCTGAACTTACTGCAGAGGAACATGGTTAGGAATGCATAACTATCAAGGGGAGTTTTTTAAAAGTGAGCCATTGCTCGAGAGAACAAATCACGTGGAAAAGATAAAAGAGGTATGGACAGGTGTATTTATTTTAAAAGTTTATATGGCATTTCTGATTGGTTGAAATAATCCTGAAACTGTACACTTAAAGCACAGCTGCCTGGTTCAGGGTATTTGAATTTGCCAGGAAGGAGGAGGTAAAATTTTCAAAATCACATAAGGGACATACTTCTCAATCCCATTTTTTCTGCTTAAACATTACTTCTTTCTGAAGATTGAACCTGACTTTGCTGAATGATCCTGAGGTTCTGAATGCCTAATTAAATTTTGGAAATGTGGGCTATAAATTCATATAACTTATGTTCCTTCGAAATGTTCATAATGGTATGTGAAAGCAAATTCTAAACGTCCAACCAGCAGCAAAGGTGCATTTTTCTCACGCTAACCTGTGCTGGATGATGAAATGTGGCATTGTTTCTAATCTATGCAGTTTTTTACACCATTTTTCAAGGTGATGCTCCCAGATGTGTTGCTGTGAGCATATGAATGTTCTGCTCTTCAGTGGGGATGAGGCTCGTTACCAACCTTTGTAATGTTCTGAGGGATCCTAAGGGAGGAAGCACTGCCCAGCCAACTCCTCCATCCAATTTAGCTCAATCTACTGAGGGACTGTGAAGCTGAGTCCAAGATTTACTTTCTCATTACATCTCTAAGTCAAGTCCCGCATGCTTGCCAGTGTTTAGGTGTGTAAGCATTCCCCTCTGGAAACTTCCCACAGGTCCTGTAAGTGTATAGGTAAGAAACTGACAGAGGGAAAGCATCTGAAGAGAGTGAAGTATGTGTGTAGGAGAGAGCTGCTGTATATAGATGTGCTTTCTTGTATTTGGAAGTTGGATGACCCAGAGAGTATTCTGGGTATGATGCAAAATGCAAGTGCTGTACATAATGTCATGAACTCTCAAGGCATTAGGATGAGTTTTAGAGTCCATAATCCTTGAAGTTTTAGTGGAATTGCATGAGAAATACACTATTTTTGGAAGAGGGAAAGATTCTTTGTATTTTAAATAAGAGTTGAATCTCTAGTTGCACAGAAGAATTGTGGGGGGAAAAGAAAGTCTAAAAATTCTAAATGCCAAATGCAAACAAGGATGTCCCGCTTTTTTGTATCATTTGACTTTTCTGGAGGTAGGACTCAGAATTCCTCTATGAGTTTCAATACTGAATACAAAAACTAGATGTGAAACAGTACAGGTGAGGTACTTTGTCAGCTGGTAGAAATTTGGAGATGATAGTAAGAATGCCTTTTAAAAAGTATGTAGGGGTACAGTACTTAAATGTTAGCACTTTAAAAAAATGGAAGCGGTTCTGCTTTATAAGTAAATACTGTTTAGAAATGTCTAAACTGAAAGAGAGCTTGCAAGACTGTTGTATCATAACAAAAAGATACAAAGTCTATGACATAACCTACGGTTCACACCATTCCTTCAGGAACAGTGCTATATATGGAGTTTTCAAAAGCACATTGAACCAACAGTTGTTTATAGTTAATTTCAAAGAGAGCAGTATTTCACCAAGCACCTTCTGCAAAAATGCCAAGCAGATCATGTTAGGTAAAGCCTAGATTTAACTCAGTTGCTTTAGAGTGTATTAAGGGATACACGGCATCCCAAGCAAGGCTTTAAATGCACTTCCTAACACGTGTCAGCATTGTGCCTTTTATTGAAGTCTAAACAAAGCCTAGTCTAGACAAAATTCCCATCCCAATTTATATTTCCTCACTAGAAAATTAGCGCTTCACTAAGTTGAAGCCATTAATGTCTTTGGTGCTGGAATATTGCTTATTATTCTTGTCTCACGCTGCCCAAGTTGCACTGGGGCCCATTACGCTCTAGAGCACCAAGGGTTTGGGGAATTGCTGTAAGATTAAGCGAAATTCAGCTAATGTAGATTTAGGTATTTAAAAATTATGTCTGACCTGAGCTAGTCAGGCCAGCTCCCTCTACAGTCGGTGCAGACATCCTGGCATCTCAAAGAATGATCGTTCCTGGAGAAAGTGTTAAGGATTAGATAAACTACTGCCTTAGATGTGCTCTTCTCTTTCTCTCCAGTGACTGCAGTGTTGAGGTGGAGGACTAGTTCAGATCAGCTGCCATACTGTAGGTGAGATGAATTCCACTGTTGATAAGAATGAGAGGATCTAATAAGATAGAACAGCAAATATACGTGGAGAGAAACACATCAGTGGCAAGGGCCAGGCTCCAACCAGAGATTCAAAGGGTTGTGGTGGTAAAATTATTAATGCTTAAGATTTGAGAGTTCAGGCTAGAAAGTTTCTCCTAATTAAAAGAACATTCCTTTCAACTAAAAGGTAGCAATCTGTGATTGTTTCCAACTCCCTACTTCTGATCCAAGATAATACTGGTGTGCCACTCCTGTAGGCTCCACCAAGAGCCATCTCTCCATGTGTCATGTTATCTACTGCTTGATTCCTTCTTAGAATAGTGGCAGTTAGCAAGCTACTTAAGGAGTCCATCCCTCCCAGGAATGGATATGTGGTTTACGTAACATTGAAATTATCATTCTTCCTCTCCTCTTTCTTTTTTTCTGAAACAGTATATAGGTTGGTCTCTGCAATCACTTGGGAAAGAAGAGGGGAGCAGAGGGGGAGATGCTGGCTGAATGTTCTCTCTCTACAGTCATAGTTGCTAAATCTGACCTGTCCTAAATTGTGTTGTCACATACTTGGAGTACCCAGATTCGCTGACAGGATCTTAGGTTGGGCTCTGAACCAGAGGCAAGTGGGAAGGACAAAGGCTGCCACTCTGCTATACTGCTCCCATACTTCTCTCTTCTGTTTGCAATTGCTCTTCTGATCCTTTGACATCATCTGTGGCAATTTTCACCGCTGTTATGGTTAGGGAGGCCGTGGGAAAGTTCTTGGGAAGAAGCAATAGTATGCAGTCCTCCACACTGTGAATTGTCACTCTCTCCAGAGAAAAGGAATTAGAAATAGTATTGTCCTCAAGAGCTGAGAAGACTTACAGAATTTCCATGTACAGTAAACAGTTTCTATAATTACCAGGAAAACAAAACAGAGAAGCAAAGTTGTGCAGCAGGGGCATCCCATCTCATACACACTGCTGTGATAATGAAATCCAAACCCTGTGGAATTGCAGGCACATTATTCTCACTTGCTTTAAAGGTCAGCTAAGAAGCTAATTTCTCAGATGGGCTCATAGCTCTGAGACAGTGTAACACTAGTCATTTCTTCCAACAAATTGCAGTTGTCAGAGAAACTGGATTAGTAACTCATGGAGCTAAAAATAGACATTATGCACTTGGCAGAGAAGGGTGAATTCAGTAACAGAGGTGAAGGTATATCAAAATACCATAACATCTGGAGAAAAAGCAACAAAAAAGTGCTCAACTCAAAGCAAGTTACCCATAAAATTACATTAAAAATAATCTGAATTACCAACTGGAAGAATGAGAGGGTTTAGTCTTCATTCTGTTTATTCACCTTCCAAATCAGCCTTGTAGTTGCTGCTTTATCAGCTGAATCAGTTTGGCCCCAGTCTTTTCAAAGTCATGTACCTCAAGTCAGGCAATGAAAGTCATTATGTTAAAGACATTATTTAAATACTGAAAAAGAACAGTCTTTGGCCTAACATTTTTATCTTCTTTACAGGGGAGAGAGATAATTTATCATTAAACTTACTGAACTGAAAAATAAAAACTAAACTCCCAAAGCCCAATAAGAGATCTACAGTGAAAGCAACTTTCCAAACCTCAGCATATCTTTACTAAAAAGTGGGTAATTATTTTTCATTACATCAAACATTTGCATTTTAAAGAATTCTCTTTTATGGCATGATTTTGCAAATTTGTGTTACTCCTTTCTTGGACTTAAACAAAAACCGCAGAACACTTCTTCATTCTTGTTCAGTTATTTGTTTTCTGTAGCAGAGCAGTTCCACCATACTGTGTATGACCCTGCAGGAGCAGCAGTCCACTTCAGATAGGGAGCCTCAGCCTGTCTGATCAAGGTGAAAAGTTCTGCAAGGTACAGGTTGGGTCTCAGCTGAAGACAGGGCTGGCAGTAGTTGCATGCAGTTTGTACTATGACTTAAGTAATTCTTTTTACTTTTATATTCAGAAGCAGACCTATGTATAGCTCAGCAATAAGCTTCACTACTTTATTTAGAAACTCTTTCTGTAGTATGTGTCTCTTCTGCACACCTTTTATAAAATCTCTGCATTTCAGATCTGAGGCATTGACAAGTGTAGGGTATAAATAACTTATGTCAGCAAATCAAATCACTGTGAACAATATTTGCAAAGTATTTATGCACATTGTCTTTTAGATGTCTTACACGCTAGAGTCCTTTTTGCAAATTCTAAGAGAGGTCAAGAGTAATCTTGATTTTGGGATTTAATTAGCATCAATACAGTTTTCTGGCATTCACTGTGTACCATTATTACTGCAGTGTTAAGGTTCAGTTGTGAAATAGAAATGTCAGGATAAGTAGCACCAGCAGTTACTGCATTGCACATCCTACATATTAGGTACACATTTCATGGCATACTTTGTATTTTATAGAACATAACTGGTTAAATATGTAGAAAAGTAGTTAGGAGTAAAAAATACAAAATATGTGGACACTGCTGTGTCTGATAAAGTCTTGAGGTGTTATGGATGTATTATCACCTACTCTTGGGATTGCTCTGAACCAAATCATGCATCTTTGGCATCCATCCCTGCTTTGGTGAGAGGCATAGTCATCATCATCCCTTTATTTGTTAAAACTCAGTTACATTAGAGCCTGGAGATTAATAACACAGGAATTTTTCAGCCAAGTATTCTAAGAGAACTAATACTGTTTTTTTCTGAATATGGTGGGCTCTGCTGCTAGGACTGACTTTATATCCCTTCTTGATTTGATTTTAACCTTTCCCAGTTTACAGAAATTCTGCAGTTCCATTTTCCAGGGTTCCATAGTGTTTTGAAGAGACTGTGTATAGTCTGGTTGTGCAATCCACTGGTGCAACACACAAATGTTAAGCTGTTTCAGACCGCCATTCTGGAGAGACCAAGCAGTGTTTCACAGCCACAAATAATCCCCTTATTCTCTTTGCCACCTTGCTCTGCCCCTGTGGCTGACTTTAGAGAAGGAACTGAATGCTACTAAAAATCTTCTGGTGGTTTATATTTGTTTCAGTGGGATAAATTCAGCATTAGGAGAAACTTGGAAAACAAGCTAGTATTATTGGCATGAACTTCACAGCCTGAGCCCATCAAGTCGTAGTTCAGTCTCTTCCAAAAGCCTTTGAGAACAAATTGAACTTTGCATGCAATATCTCGTCTAGAAGAACTGATAACAATTTTCCAGTTGTCTGTCACTGTGATCCTGACTCTCATCTCATGGAAAACCCATGAAATTCGGGAAACCATGAATGGAAAATCTCATACTTCTGATACTTGTTTAAACCTTTCTCCCAGGAGCCTGCTGGAATTCTGAAATCAGTGATTTAACTGGTAATTCATTCAGACTTATCTTCATTTCCTCTGCAAGTAACTCTAGAGGATGATTAATCTTTGATGCCTTAGAGTTTTATCTTTCGACTTTTCCCTTTCATTTCGGTGTTGCCAAAATAAAATCTGAGGGCTAATTCCTATCTAAGGTGGTCACAAACAGCTCCAATAACAGGGCCAGACGTATGTGAAGGTAAATTGTAGGTATGAGTAAAATACTTGGATTATAGTAGGAAGATGGGTGTTCACCTGAGTTCATGATGCTCAGTTTTGGGAGTGGGAATTTTTAGTAAGAGTTAGGAGCCACATATTAGTGGTCTGTCATTTACTGAGAGCAGAATAAAGGGAAGGAGCAGTTCAGTGCAGTTTTAATCTCAACTTTATGAATGCTGAGACTTGCTGCTTGCCCTGTTTCAAACTTCTCTGTTTTGCAAGCTGGAAACAAATATTTGGTACTTCTAAAATGTCAAAAAAGTCTGGACAAAAGGTCTGCACTCCTGTGGAAATGGACCAGTCTCCCCTAGGTGCAAATGCTTTTTGCGTAATTCCATAATGCTGTTTTAGTGTGGCCTATAAAGCTTCTCTGAAGAGACTTGTACAAGCATTCTGCACTAAGTAACAAGATTACAACCTTGCACTATCAACAAAGGATGCTTAGCATTAAAATAATACTGAATGCCATTAAATAATACTAGAGCTCTATCAGGGTTTAGAGCACTGTGATGTTTGTGAACTGAAGCAGTCTGTATAAAATTTTACAGATACAAGGATAATCCAATTAATGACAGTATTTCCATTTTAGTAATATGCAGAGAAGGTAAGGCAGTGTCCCTGGACATTTCTGTCAATTTAAAGATGAAGAGATTAATTTTAGTGCTGTTTAGATCTGAACATTATTTTAAAACAACAGCATTCAATCTACTGGGAAGGGATGTGGCAGGTTAGGAATTTTACTGCGAGATAGCATGAACAGAAAAGTTCAGCAAAGTACGTAAGCCAAGAACTTCCCACACTGAAACCAAGGGAGTAATTGCAGAATCGAGTCTGGTTATTTGTCCTAGCTGTTCAGCAAAGGAATCCACCTGCCAACAGAAGCAGAGTCCATACAAACTATCACATGCTGCATTTCAGTTTTTTTATTGGGATACATTTGGCAGTCTTAGTGGTCTGTAAGTTACAGTAAGTACCTCTGGTTGAAAATTACTATTTCAGTTATGATTGCTTCCCCAAACCAACTGAATTTATTACTAACCAAAGACTTAACTACTTGAAAACAAAACAGTAAAGTTTGGTTCTGTCGTTTATGTCTTTGACTGCGAGCAGTTGAAGTGCATAATATATGTACTAACCAGGCCTGCGTTGTGTCATTGAGCAAGTTATTCAAGGCCGCAGCACTAGTATAACACAGCAGAATTCAGTATTTATCCCTTTATGGGAACATGAGTCTATGTAATAAATCGATGTGCCATATGTGTAGGCCATGGGAAAATTGTGTGTGCAGTGAACTACATATGGTCTTAAAAGCTTTAACATTTGTACTGCTCTTCCTATAACAGAATGTATATCTTGATAGCTGTGACCCTATGAGCTTCTGAAAAAAAATGTAATCTAAAGTTTATTCTTCTTGTTTTAAAGTCACTGTTCTGTGAGTTACTGTTTACACAGGCCTCCATACAGCAAGGGATTTTTCTCCATGTGTTGCTGGGAAATGGAAAAGCAGATGCTATCTGTAAATCTTGCACGCTAGAGAGATCAGTGAATGCCTTTCCTGAATCTCCTACTGATAAGCTGCTTCTTTTTTCTGTCAAATGCAAACAGTGCCAGTAGCCTGGACCTTCTTTAGAAGACACAAGTCATTTGTTAAACAGCCTTGTTGTGTTCAGCTTCTATTGATACTTACTAATTTTCTCTTTCTGCCTCCTTTTGAGTAGGCTTTGGTGATGGGATTCTGTCAAAGTCTAACTAAGGGCAAACAGTTTGCCTTTTTTACCCTTTCTTTTTCCAAAGCCACTGAAGGCCTCAAACAAGAAGAAGAAACTTTACAAAACTCATGCAGGCATGTTATTAACAAATAGCAGAAGGATAAAACAGCCTTCTAAGAGTACTCCAAATTATCTTTCAATGGCATGCCTGCACTGCGTTGTGACTTGACATCTTGCTTTTATAGTGTGACCTGCTATAATGGTGTTTGTTACAATAAGGTCCTTTTAGTTTGTCCTAAAAGATTTTACTTGTTTGTCACCATATTAGAAACATAAGGTACACTCTGTAAGAAAAGCAATATACGATATACTATACATCATCTATTTCAATGCCTCTAGTTTTAGGCTAGTATTCATATAAATGTTTATAATCAAAATACAGGTTTTATTGTTCTTCACAGGACCATGCAAAGAAGTTTTGCCTTGTCTAAATACTAACAGTTGTCTAAATACTAACAGTAACATTTCTATTCAACAAATACTCTTTTCTCATGCTTCTTGTTAACTTGTGGTGGGCTCCATCCTGCTCTGATTCCCCATTAACACCTTTGAAGGGGAAACATAATGAGCTATTTCAGTGCATGACCATTGCACAGTACCTGATTCATAAATAGATCCAAAGTCTCATTTATGAGTTGTTAGTGATCAACAAAACAACAAAAACCCTTTGAAGTTCAGCTGAGTAAGTTCTGAAGATCTTTCATTGCTTATTAAGTTTTGCAAAGTTTCTTGAGTCATTATAACAGACATATTTGATGAAGCCTTTGTTACAGACACTGACACCAGCCTTCGTCAAAAATTGTTCTAATTTCTGCTTCCCATTTTATCTGGAAGTCTACTGTAATGGAGAAATTATCTGGATTTTAGAAAAAATAAAAATCATACAGGTTTCCTTCAAGATAGTTCTCACTTTATTTGACCTAGTCCTCTGGTAGATAGCCCATATTAATTCATTTTTTCATATTACTAACACGATATCCAGAAAAAAATGCTTCTCCAGAGAAACTCCACTGGGGAACATTTTGTTCCTGGTTGTGACCAAGATACCTCTATTTCAGAGCTAAGTCACTGAAGAGGTGATCAAAGAAGACAGAATATTAGGACAAATGTACCAGTTCAGTTACGCTGCCGGGTCCTCAAGATACACCATCCAGACTGTAGTATTCTCCCATCATTTAAAAAGGCAGAAGAATAGTTTCAGACTGTGTCTTTACATTATTTGAGTTTTAGTATGTGAAGACTGCATCTGTTGCAGACTTGCTTTCTCATGAAAGAGTAGCTGGCTTCTCTCTTTTGTGATACCTTTTTTGTCTGTTTGGGATTTTTTGATATGTCTTCAACCATGTCAATAGCTTTGACTGGGCAGCGCAATATCTAGAAATCCTGGATAAAAGGCCACAATAAACGTGCAGAACAGTTCTGTACCTCAGGTGAGAAGAGTTTTGTATGGTTACATTGGGCTTTCTGCTAGGGGCAGACCAACTTTGCAAGTGCGCTGGACTCATGCTGTAGAATTGGTGTGTATAGGCACAACACATGCTGACACAGTGCTCAGCTAGTGCAGACACATGGTTGTGCATTTCAGTCTGGCAAATCCTGAGGAAAAGCAAGGAAGTTGCAGCATTTGGAATTTCAGATGCTGGCAGTACAACATGATTTGTACCACCTACTCTGTCGTGTGTCATGAAAACTATCTGGAACAATAAGAAAAGAAGGAAAAGAAAAAGCGAAATGAGGGGGATTGTGAGGTAGAGTTCATTTATCAGACTTCATGTTCTCTTAAACCTCCTTCTTTGCCATCCCCACATGTGGAACTAACACCATTCAAATACAGTGGTCAGTGCTGATCATCCATCTCATAGGAGTTGTATCTGAGTTTCCATAGGTAAATTTTATACTGAGTATCTAGAATACTGCCAGGGGGCAGGAGGTGACTGTCCTTTTTAATAACCACTGTTCAAAGATTCATTGCTGAATTCAATACCCAAATACCCTGTTGGGACTTGGCAAGTAGGGTTCACTTTCCAGCAAGGTTTTGTGGTAGGAACTTTGAATGTAACTATGAATCAGAATGGATCTGTGACAGTCCCAAGCTTTCACAAATAAAGCAGATAACTGCAGCATGGTCAAAACCTTGGTCATTACTGCCATGTCAGAAACCCAGCGTTCTGAACAACTGCAGGCTTCCTACCTCCTGATAACCCTTGCAAAACAAAACCACGTGACTCCTATTATACCTAACAGGAGTCCTTGTTTGGACTAAAGTCTGCAAAGAGCATTGAAACCATATCCTACACTCCTTGCTGTACAAAACCATCAGTGGTCTGATTCTGCAAGTGTTACATTTGCTGGGTAACACTCAGTCTGTAAACAGAACCATAGTCCAGCATGTCGACATATAACGCATTCCATGTAGGAACAAGACAGCACTTTCCCCTGACCTGCATTTGGATTTAAAGCTTAGTTACATGGGCCATTTAGGCTGCAGTCCTGCGTGTGCTCAAGTGAACAGGTAACTTAAAGGACACAGGGGCCTCATGCAAAATGTGCTTTGGCCAGGCCGCCTGCAGACGTTGTGAGCAAGGATGGTGGGACTGTGGCCATACCTCATCGGGTGGTTGTAGATGGGAGTCACACACCCAGTATCTAATGCAGCATTTCAGATATCTAAGGACTTATTTTTCCATACATTCTACACACATTCCTATGTATTTTATGAATCAGGTCTGTGATCAGTGTTTTCAACAACTTGTTTGCTGCGGTTTCATGGGGTTACTATCTCTTTGGTTTGCAATGTAAATGATGTTGTACATCTGCTATTTTATGATACAAATGCCATATGAATTGCTTATTTTTAAAATGTTATAGCTCTGTTACGGTTTATTTACAATGCCATCTTACAGTATTGGTTTAATATACAATGTATCTGTATGGCATGAATTAAAATTGCTTATATTTTACAATGTCAAATATTTTATTTTTGTTTTCTAAAATGAATACATTTCATCCTATGCAGTTTCATAAATGTTTCTTAAGTGGCTCATTATGCCTGGAAATATTGCTTCCTCTCCAGTAGTGCAGGCTTAAGAACCAGTATTCCTGATCACAACCATCAGATATATCATCTAGGAATTTTGGATTAGAAATATATGTACAAAATGTAAGCATTTATAGTTAATCAGAACATCTACTATATCTTCCTTGCTTTTCATGTAATGATACATTTTAATCATTTTGTATACTTTTTTTTGGTAATTATTTGTGAGTCATACACAGTGTAAATAACATTTCATTATGCAAGATTTCTAGGTATTCAAGATTTTAAAAAGTCGAATTTGTATATTAAAAGAAATTGACAGTAGATTGGAATGACATAAAATAAAGTGGTGATGACTATGTTCTATTTATACTGTTCATTTCCAAATGGTCTGTTAAAGAAAAAACATTTCATTTGCCCTTTAATGTCCAACCAGTTATTTATGGTATATTTACATCAATAAATCATTCAAAAGTCTATTAAAATTCATGATGAATCATTGAAATTTTCCCTTTTTCTGTTGACAGCTTACCTATGGAGAGCAGAATTAAAATATACTAAAACCCAATTCAGTGGAAACAGTCCAAAAAAATCAGTGAAGATAGTTGTGGAAAAGAACCTCTTTTCACTCCGAGCTCTCAAACCTCACCTTATACCACAAATCCAAATGTACGGTTGAACAATAAACTAGTAAAATATGTTAGAACAAAATGCTAGATGCTTAAATACACATTGTGTATATCCCTTGATATGTAAGCTTTGGTTTTCATGGACATTGCCATGTAAAAACCTTCCTGAAGCCTTTGTTCCTGACTGAACTTTTGGAGTTTTGAGGCAGAGCTGCTTAAGAAATTTAACAGACTGTTGGAAAGAAAATATCTGTTTTGGGTGATACTATAACGGTTAATTTCTTCCAGTGATTGTTTAGTTCTTCGTTCTGTAGAACAGCAGAGCAGAACCAGATTTCAGTCCTGGAGAACAGAGTTAGAAAATGGGTGACATTACAATGAAATATCAACACTAGCTCATTTCTACCAACGCAAGAACAAAGGAAGCTGGCATGCTGTAACATCATCAGCCGTACAAATGCTGCTTGTGTTGCGCATTTTTTCATTCGTTCTTCACCTTTTTTATGTCCCCAACTGAGAATATGATTCATTCTACTCTGCTATTTTTTACAGAAGACCATTAACTTGAATTGGTTGCAATATTTTTCTGTGGAATGTGTTACTGGGAGAAAATGGAATTTCAATTAATTCAAAATATTGGCAGGGGAGTTTGGTTCTAACATTTCAGTACTGAATGTGCTTGACTTCTATGGGGCTAAAGCTAAAGCTAAGGAAGGCCTAACCTATCCTAAAATTTCAGGGGTTGTTTGCCCTTACCACAGCTGGCTTTAAGCCTGTTGAACATTTTCCAAGAAAGAGACTGATAATTTGCCTATTCTAGTCTTCAGAATTACTCGAGAAAATTATTCCAGAATGGTTAGATGGGAATTTGAGTAACTCTGGTATGTGGGAGTCAGTTCTGGTCTTCAATAGATTTGGGAATACTGTGTGTCAACCAAGAAATTTTGATAAAGACAGTTCTCAGAGTCTTTTTAGCTGGGCGAGTTACTCTTCTATTAACATAACACTGCATTTTGAAATCTCACTTTGTCCAATAAAGCTCATTTATGTGACTCTATAAATGTAAGGAATGCCTTCAGTGTAACGCCCATATGCAGTCCAGATAGTTCCAGCACAGAGGATACAATAGGAATAAAAAAAGGTACAGACAAGGACAACAATTATGAAAGCTGTTGCATATCTTCCAGAAATTAAATAGGCAAGAATTTCCCAGGTTTGAAAAGACATGACTATGATAAAGATCTCTGAATACTACGGTGAAAGGGGATAGAAAATGATTATTCCGTGTTTCTTACAATGACAGAATTAGAGGGCATTTAATGAGGTTACAGGCAGTAGATTAAAACAAGCAATGCAAGAGAAAGTAATTTTTTTCATAGAATGTGTAATCAAATTGTGGGTCTCGGTGCCAACAGAACATTTCAGGGACTAAAATAGAAGCAATTAGAAAAGCTGATGGAGGATAGATTCATCAGCTGATTTTAAACATGTTGAACTGCATGCTACTGTCAGCTCAGGAAGCCACTAATGCTTTGTTGCAGAGGTCTGGGAGAGTGTACCAACCAGAGGTGTCGTAATACTTTTTTATGATCTCCCTCATGTGGCATTCCCTATGGATATTGTAGCAGACAAGTTGTTGGGTAGAGGGACTTTTAAAGAAAAAAGTCTGTGTTTATATTCTTATATGGGAGACACTGGGAGAGTCCAGGATGATCTGCAGGCTGAGGGAAGAATGGGAGGAAGAGAACTGGGAAGTCATGCCAGCATCAGGATGAGATAGTGTAATGCACTGAAAACTTACTGGTAATACACAGACTAGACATCGGAGTTGGTCTAGGGGAAAAGAGGTGGGCTATCTTCTGGAAGCAAGCGTAGAAGGTAAGGATTTTAGACTGAAAAGGATATTGGCTGGAGCAGGAAAGGGCATCTGGTGAATCTTCATCGGGGGACAAATCAAAAAGGTAGAATGTCTCAACACAGGCAAGTTTCATGTGATCTTGCACAGAACTTTCCCTATTCCTAAGAAAAAAAGAACATATGAACCAATGAAATAAATGAAGACCCAACAATGGGCCAAGATTAGTATTGCAAGAAAGGCTTGGGGTCTTTCATCATCTTCATGGGGAAAACACTGTCATGCGTACCTTGAGCACAGGCATTGCGAGATAAAGTCTGAGATGCTGTTAATAACAGCTTTAAGCAAAAAGGATTGTTTAAGTTTTCTTACATGTAATATCCCTCCTTGATTTCAGTACAGAGGCAGAGAAAATGAAATAGTACTGAATAAAGGAGATATTCCTGTAGGTCTACACAGACAAATTATTTTCTCCACTCTGTATATATGAGCATATCACATACTTTAATTCTGTTTTACTAACCTCCTAAGATGTAGGCATGTGTGAGATGCACAGGCTAAGTGGAACAGAAACTGAGCTTGAGCACCATATTGGTTCAGTATTTTCATTAAAGACTTTAGTACAGAGGAGAAGAAATGGTATCTGTTGATGGCACAAAACCAGAAGCTGTTATCAACACAGCAAGAGCCAAATGAAATAAGGGAAGAATGGAGTGGCCTTCCAACCACATAAAATAGAAGTAGGATGAAAGGATAAGTAACGTGTGCCAGGATTAATTGCAGGTATTCCTGTAATAACTGGAAGCTCATAATTTAGAAATGGCAGAAGAAGAAAAGGAGATAGAAGGGTATTGACTGAGAAGCGTGTGATTATAGCCACTAATGTCAGATGAAAAAATCAAATGCAACCACAGGAGAGATGTTTCTGATAGATATAGGGAAATATCAATGTCATTGCATAAGGTACTCATGGGATTATATCTGGAATACTGTGTGTAATTCTGATTATTTGCATTCAGGAAATTAGTGTATTCCTGTGACTGACAGCAAGGTAAAGCCTAAGGGAAATATAATTATTTAATTAATGTGTTTCTTTTCCAGTGGACTATGCATCCTTTAAAAAGCATATGCAAAAAACATTTTAAATGTGCCTAATGCAATAGTATGTCTTTGAGTAGAGAATATAGCACCATTAAAAATATTCAAAGTGCTCACGTTGCTTGCCGCTCTGTTAGACTAAAGAGGCAGAAAGTGATGCAGCTTAAAAATATAACCAAGAGAAAAGGCTGAGTTGCCATCTAGTGTGTCTCTCGACAGATCCAGGTTATAATTCTCTGTACCTTTTCCTGGTTTATGTGGTGCTAGAATCAACAGGTGAAGGACCTTCAGCCATTGCCTGTACTCCTGGCTTTTCTTAAAAATGTGAGAAAGAAAATTAAATATCAATATTTGTGCAAGGCATCTTGGTTCAGCTTCCTAAACACAGACCTCTTTTGCATTTGAGATGCCCTGGTTCACCTTGCTTGGCCTTGTCACAGATGAAAGTATTAACATGGTAATGGTTTTAGCAGCAAATCAAGATTTATTAATGACTAGCAGCACTTAATCATTAACCAGTTTAAAGCTTTACAAAATAATTCAGTAAAATATGTTATAATTAAAACAGCAACTTAACTACAGATTCAAAGATGACAAGATTCACTCTAACTTACTATACTGTACCTTAAATTAATACATACATGCATGCATATTCACAAACACAAAATGTACCGGCAAAAATACACACACTAGAGAAAATAACTGTGTATGCCCAAACACATTAGCAAGCAGAGAGAGAGTGGGTGAAAGAGAAGCTAGCTCAAAGTTAAAATTTCCCTCTTCTCAAGTTTAGAGTAAATACTCACAATGCATCGACATTCCTCAATGGGTGATAACTGAGACTCGAGTGAGTCGACTTCGCCCTGGCTTCCCGTCAGCTCTGACAGCAGATGATCTTAAGGTTTAATACCTGAGAGGTGTCCCAGCTCAGGGGAGATGCTGGTCACAGCCCGCTGCGATGCAGGTGAGCTCAAAGGGTCTCACTTGGGGTCGCAATTTATAGGGTCCAAGATAATTGACTTTTGTCAGATACTTATCACTCCAGCCTAGGTCAGACAATGAGGTGTTCTGGTATTCTCACCAGGTACACAAGAGCTTGATGGACGTGCAATTCTGTTATTGTTTTCTTTCAACTGCATCCCAGGTACAGATGTACCAAGCTGTCAGGAGGTGATGGACTGTTTTAAGCACTTCAAAGGAGAGCAGGAGCCGGACTCGTCAAAGGGGTCCCTTAATGCTTTGGTTCCCGACCATTAGTAGTCTTTACCTCCCCAGGTTGGTATGACCCAGAAGAGGGTTGGAATCACACCAAGAACTGAGCAGCACAGCAAGTAGAGAGTGGGAGGGAGGTAGAATTGTACCACCACAGGCCTCTAGGTCCTAAGTGGCCAAAGGACTTCTGTAGAACCTGGGCCATATTTGCCAGTGCCACATCAATCTCTTAGATGCCATAAAATGACACTGTATTCAGGCAACTGCATTAATTATATCATGCTGAGGCTATCATTGATTTCCCAGACAAAAACATCACACTGTTTGAAGGGAAAACTAGCTAACCAGACTAAAATCAGAGGTCTTTTTTTAAGTGTACAAGATGACTTTTATCAGACCACATTCACAAATGACAAAATACAGCTTTGCATATGGTCCAGAGAAATACTAAAAACAGTTTGAATAATATACCTAACACGGTAATATAATGATTTGAGTACTTGTACAAGCAAGTAAAACAGAACTGTGATTTGATTTATTTCATTTGACCCTGAAAATACCTCTTTAAGTCCATGGAAATAGACATAATATTATATAATTTGCATTTTTTCCTCTCATCTCAGTTATTTCTGCTAATAATAGTCCCTTGCTCTGGCTGTTATTTCTTGTATAACATGCTTTATTGTAATTACTTACAGAAAATCAATATAATCCTACAGTGCACAGATTGAGAGAGACTGCTTGTCCTGTGGTGGAGGTGAAAGAACAAATACTGCTTTTATTTCAGTTGTCTGTCTGGAGCTGTCAGAGTTTATTATGCTGCATATGAAAACAGTGGTATTCAGAAATTTGCAGTGGTATGGGAAGCCGAGTGCAATTCTCTTCAGCCAAAAAGACTCCTGACTATGTTATTGGCAATCTTCAATTCCCTGTCACAATTGGCAGGATGCGGCTGCTCAGCTCAGAGTTTCATAAACCTTAAATGGTCCCTCTGCAGTGACAGAACCCCTGGGGATGTCAGGTAAGAAGTGGACCTGTTGTCACACACATGAGTTGTTACAAGACAGGTCATACAGGTTTTTACTGATATTATTTACTTGTTCCAATACATCTATAATTACTTTTTCCCAGTTTTAGGACTGAATATTGCATATTTATTTCTTTCTTTTCTTTTTCTTTCCTTTCAGATATTTGTCTTGGGAAATGCTAAGCTGGATAATGTGTTGTGACAAAGTGCTTAGCTTCATTTCTCATCTCTCTTTAGTGCCAGATGCATTTACAGTTTCTTACCCATTCAGTTCTCTCATGTCTGAAGACACCAGAGTGTTAGAGAAATTGATCTGATTTTTCATTTGCATTACTAAGCACTCTGTTATCAGAATACCAACAAGACATCTTGTGCTAGGTATCCCAGACTAATAGATTCTTCCCCCAAATGGACTCAGAGCTTCTCCAACTCTCACTAACACAAAGAAACGTTCAAAAATGCTCAATGCATTTGGAAAATGCTCTGCAATTTCACACTGCTTCTTCTCCAACAATAGAAACATCACCATCTGAGGTGAGAAAGACCAGTTTGGAATCAGAGCCGCATCTTCCTCTCATATTAACACCTTTATAGATTTCTGGCTGATCCCCCCTGCCGTACTCTGAGTTTCCTCCTTCAGTACAAACCTGTGGTCAGCTGGCAGTATTTGATGACAGGATGTTTCATAAGAACTTCATTTATTGCACCTGGCTATTAAGATCTTTGACTGTGTGTTCAAAACTGCAACTGTCATGTTTTGGATGGCGTGGACACTTGTATTTTTACAGGTTATGTTAAGCCTTTGTTTTTTGTACGCATATTATCAAACTGAGCTGTATTTTGCTCTTATACTGTATTATTTCAACAACATTATTTCCAAATGAGTTGTAAGTCTTACAAGTGGTACATACACAGTAAGTTCTCCATGGAAGACTTTTAGGTCTTCATTTATAAAACCTTTCGTATACTGAAGCCATAGGCAGTACAAATACTAAATGTCTCCATTTCAAAGAGCTTTAGAAAACCCTGGGCTGAAGTCTTTGGAAGCCTACACAGTAAATTTTGGCTATGCAATGCAAACATGCAAATGTGTCAGATTTAAATTTATGTGTGTGTATGTGTGTTGTACTACATACAAGGCTTGCTTTATTGCTGATTATGTCTATGTACAAAGCAGTACACAGCTGAGTAACGATGTCTTCCAAGAATGATGCATGAAATCAGGCTTAAGCTAGAATCTAGAAATGAGCTCAAACTGAAATGAGCACAAATCCATCTGAAATAGCAGTCTAGGAAAAAAAAAAAATATGGAAGAAGGAGATGGAGTATAAACTTAGGACTTCCTAAGGGCAAAAGAAGAGAGATGCTGCTGTTACCTGTCAAAAACTGTTTAGAAATCTATAACCAGGAGGTGCTAAGCTTCTGTTTAAATCGTGAAAGAGTAATATTGCAGCCCATTATATAAATCTGCTGCTGAAAACCCATCAATAGCAGTAATAATAATCTTGAATTCTAGAATAAGTGGGGGTTTAAAATTAGCTTGAGCATTGGAGACTGTAGTTTATAAGGAGAAAAGAATCATCTCTTGATGTCTGTGCTGACATTCAAGGGAGGAATACAATTTTTTTCTGTCAGTAAAGAGATTATTGGTCGAAAAAGGAAGCATTATTCCTAGGATCATAGAATCATGGAATACCAGTTTGGAAGGGGCCTCAAGGATCATCTGGTCCAGTCTCTCGTGGCAAAAGCACAGTCTAGATGAGATGTTCCAGCACCTTGTCCAGCTGAATCTTAAAAGTGTCCCATGTTGGGGGATCCACCACTTCCCTGGGGAGATTATTCCAGTGGCTGATTGTTCTCATAATGAAAAATATTCCTGTTGTGTCTAATCTCCCCAGGAGTAACTTGTAACTCATCATGTGACTCTTTGTAAAAAGGGAGTCTCCATCTTCTTTGTAGCCACCCTTTAAATACCAGGACAAGGTGATAAGGTCTCCCATAAGCCTTCTCTTCTCAAGGCTGAACAAACCCATTTCTCTCAGCAGATTATTCTTCGCTTTAGGCTCAGATTTATTTTATATTGGATTCAAACAAAATTCTTCTCTATCTCAGAAAAAGCTATGAATTTCTCAGGTACTCTAGAAAATCAAGATCTAATCAATTTTAATTGTATATACCAGATCACTACCTCCAGGAAGTGTAATACAGATTAACTGTGAAACTTGGCTGAGTATTTGCTGCATGCTCCAGGTCAAAATGAGCTTGTGTAAATGTCAGTGGCATAACTGATCTGTGACACTGGAGGTGTGTGATAAATCAATATTGTCTTAATTACAGTTTCTTAAGGCAAATATATAATATAGTAGTCAGAGAAGGATGGCATATTTAGCTTTAGCATAATTTATAAAAGTTTAACTAGTTCATTAATAAATTCTTTGTCTGCAAATCGTTAAAAAAAACCAAGGTTTTCTCATCCTATTAATCTAACTAGGACATTACTGGTGGAGGCTGTGTAGCAGGCTTAGGTCAAACCCATGAGTTACCATGCTGAAGTGTTAATATTTCAGAGACCCAGAGAGATCGTGGCATTAGGGTTCACCATCCCTGTACAGTGTCCAGCAGCAACAGTCAGATGGAGGGCACAGGGGTAGTGCCAGCACAGCAAAGTGCTGTCTCCCCTTCTCTTGGCCACTGGACTATATCTTTGTGGTAACCACTGTTCATCATCAGACGTCACACGGAAGTCGTAAATGAATCCCAGTGGTTTCACAATGTGATTTGGAAGCAGAGAAAACAACTGTTTTGCACCACTTGAAGCATTTTCCTAACCACGAGTAATGTGCCGATATGGGGCAGACAGTGCTGCTCTAGCGACTGTAGTGCCTGGAGCCAGCCAGCTGCTGAGGCAGCACCACCATGGCAAGGGTGAGTGAGCCCATGAGCCTTCTGCCTGGGGCCTCAGAACAAGAGTGCCTGAAGAAATGTGGCAGATGTGGTGTGATCACAGGAAGGTTTCAGCATTGCTGCTTATGCCAAGGGCTGGTGTGAGGGCAGACAGTTGCAAAGCAATATGAGAGGCTGCCTTCAACCAAGACTGTGGGGTATTCATAACATGAACGGTGGTGTCATGTTGCCTTTTCTAAAGCAGGCGATGCCAAGGCTCTTCTGGCTTTGTAGCACCTGGCAACACTGTTTGATCAATATCCCCATCCCTGAGGACATCACAATTTCCTTGCGGAACAAAGCCTGCAAGAGAAAATGCTTGTTAAATCTTAAAAATGACCAGCTAATAGTCACGGGAACCTTCATTAACAGCCACACACAGTGTTCACCTGCTGATGGGTGGCTTCACTGCACATTGCCATACATTTACGTGGCAAGGGCAGCCTGCTCTGTGCAGCATGGGGAAGGGGGAGGTGGTCAATAATATGAGAAGGTGAAAGAGCAATCAGTGGCAAAAAGAGAAATCCCTTATGGAATGTCAAAGCCAACGATGTGGGTATAGCTTCACCCCAGAGAGGGGGTAGGCAGTGGACTGTGGTGGTCCCCGCTCCTGCTCTTGTCACACTGTGGCAGCAGTGGGCTGTGGCTAGAGCTTCTTTCTCCATCAGGGGAGCTACAGCTGAATTTATGTTTTTACTCTTTATTTACCAAGTTTAGGGATCTTTACAATTTTTTGAGGTGTGGAGCAGCCCCAAGAGAGACAATTTATGATGCTTAAACCAGGAGAGTAGTAACACCCAATTCACTTTAAAAATAGGTTTCATACTTCCATTAAGAGAGTTTTAATTGCGACAGCTGCTGTGGTTTCCCATGTATTTCTAAATGCTACACGAAGAGTGCTGAGTCTGGTTAGTGCTTCATCTTACTTTTGCATTTTGATGCCTCTTCCTGGGCACTATAGGAATATCATGGAAATAAGTCAGGATAGGCATGTGCTTGCATAAATCACTGATTTTTTCTTTGAAACCCTATTCTACTGTATTGGGTCTGGCTGAGATAGAGTTAATTTTCCCCATAGCAGGACTGCACTCCGTGGAGGGACCAGCTGGAGCTGTTTGTGAAGAACTGCAGCCTGTGGGAAGGACTCTCGTTGGAGAAGTTTGTGGAGGACTGTCTCCTGTGGGAGAGACCTCACGCTGGAGCAGGGGAAGACTGTGAGGAGGAAGGATGGGCAGAGACAATGTATGATGAACTGACTGCAATCCCCAGTCCCTGCCTCCCTGTGACCCTTAGCGGGGAGGAGGCAGAGAAAATCATGAGTGAAGTTGAGCCCAGGAAGAAGGGAGTGGTGGGGAAAAGGTGTTTTTAAGATTTAGTTTTATTTCTCATTATCCTGCTCTGATTTGATTGGTAATAAATTAAATCAGTTTTCCTAAGTTGAGTCTGTTTTGCCTGTGATGGTAACTGGTGAGTGATCTCTCCCTGTCCTTATCTCAACCCTTTTGTCATATTTTCTCTCCCCTGTCCAGCTGATGAGGGGAGTGATAGAGCAGCTTTGGTGGGGACCTGGTGTCCAGCCAGAGTCAACCCACCACAGCTGCACACAGAGCACGTCTCCAGGCTGGGTACTGCCCACATAAACATTCAGGCTGACCCAGCAAAGCTGTTCATATATGCCTGCCCAGAGAGCCCAGCAGAGACGTGAGCCTCACAGGTCCCAGAGACCTGTTGAGGCTTTGGAAGGACCTCAAGGACATTGCAACACATACCAACAGGACAGGTGAGCAGTGCAGGAGGAGCAGAGGCAATGCGATGGCTCAGCTGCTCCCACCAGCTCTCTGCCATGCTGCTCCTCCTGGGCACAAAAGCAGTCATTTAAAATAAACACTGAAATAAAGCCAAACCTTTTTTTCCTGAAAGCCACTTTTCCTCCACTGTCCCTCCTCTCTAATAAATGGTTAATGCTATAGCATTTGTTTGATTAAAAAGGATTCAAGGAGCTACTACTCAGAGGTCACTGCAAAACACAACAGTAGATTTCACTACTATTCATGCATGAAACATGCAAGATACTCTTCACAACCTCTGTTGTTAATGAGTGCAGGCAGCTCAGCTCACTACCCATCTCGCTGCCCAGGGAGGACTTCTCTGCCTTAATCATAGCTGTAACCTTTCTCATTTTCTTCCCTTATGTAAATAATTAATGCCATGAAAATGCATTCCTTCTTTAATCTGTGTGTTGCCATTTTCAATGTCACTCCATACAGTTAGGAACCTAATTCCTTAAGTAGTCAATTTTGAAAAATGTGGGATCTCACTCAGAAATGAATAGATGAGTGAAAAGACTTACTGATTGCACTTTAGGCGTGCTTGTGAATTCGTCCTCCCTCCGCATACTCCTCAGTAGATGGTGTGGTGTAAATGGAGAACTGAGCCTAGAAGAAAATAGTCTTAGGAGGAGAAATGTGGTGGAGAAATGTGGTATGAAGTAATTATTTATGTAAAGGCTAGGAAAACAAAATAGTTGTGAAAAAAGAGGAGAGAAGGATCCAATTAACAAAGGTTAAAGTGTACAGAACTATTCAGAACTATTTTAATAGCATCTACTGCAGAGGTTAGGAAAGAAAACTGGTGATAAGGAATAGTCCAGGCAGTAAGTGAGGAAAAGCCTGTTCCATACTGAGACAGTCCCATCAGACTGAGGAAAAGTAATGGGGAGGATAACATAAAGACAGGGAAGGCTGCCCACCTGGTGAAAGGAAACTGATGCTTTTATTTTTTGTGCAGATTAATTATTTTTTAATGCAACTTCATTTGTTATTTCACAAAGAAAAATGCTGTTCATAACTTTTTTTTTTTTTTTTCCTTTTTAATTTTTCTGTGCATGGTCCCGATTGGGCTGAGCTGAACTTTCCTCAAATTTCTCTGTAGCAACTTACACTAAATATATGCATTATTTTTATTATTATTTAAATATTGACTTCCTGATTATTTACTGAACAATCAGACCAAGACAATCTTTGATTTTTATTTTTTTTTTTTAATGGCTCATGACTGCACAGATTTTTTTCAGTTTGACAAATGTGGTCACCATTTCTGCTACAAAGAAAGTTTGCCATAGATAATTCATTTCACAGTGGTGAAAACATAAAGATTTGTTTCTTGGCATACTCAGAGACTGAAAAAAGAGATGCAAGGGCAGTACTTGAGTGAAGTGGAAAAAGAAGAACTATAGAATAAGATCCACTCAGATGTGGCTTCAGCCAGAGAAAAATATGAGTGTAATATACCATGAGCTCCTACAGATAATAGAGCAGTGCAGAACAAACCACATTAGTATGTGAAGAAAAAACAAGGACAACAGAATTCCTATCACTGGCTGCTTTCAAAATGGTATCACAAGTTAGGAGGTGCCAAAGAAGCAATCAGTTTAAAGGCTTTGCATGTGGTCTGGAGAGTTTGATGCAGCACTTCATGAAATCTTGTCCAAAGAGCTGACTTGCATAATGGCAACATATCTCAAGCAAAATAAAGTCCAGACTACAAATTCACTTGCTAATGTATAGCAAGATGTGTCAGAAGTTTTGGTGCCTTGGGAACAGACTCATTTTTCCCTTTGGTTTTGCCAGTAGACCAGCAGGGAAGTTATCTGCTATGGGAACCATATCAGGGCTCTTTGTAATTCCTTACCCTGCCTCTTTACTGCCTGCTCATTGCCAGGAGGCAGGGAAGCAGCCCTGGCTGGGTGGGTGGCTGCAGCAGCAGGTGATGTAAACACAGCCCAAAGACAGCACATGCTTTGACATCCTCATTGATTCTTGCCCCACGAGAATCTATATCACTTAGTCTGATCTTCGTAACTCTGTACAAAAATCCTTACCTAATAACTTTTCATCAAGACTATATTCCTCTTCTTAGTAGAAAACGCCTTACAGAAAGAAGGCTTGGTTTAAAGCCATTGGCATGGAGTCTGCAGGTTCAATTTCATTTTTCTAGAAAGCACCCACATAAACACACTAATCCAAAACCTATAGTCCAGCCAGGTATTTTCTGCATCATCTGCAAGATGACACTGGATGTTTGAAAAAAACCAAAACAAAACAAAAAATGCAGCCAGTCTGTGGTCTCAACACGGGGAACAGCACTCAGAACTGTCAGGTGGTAAACTGGAACGTTTAATTGTCCTTCCCCTCAGGACCAGGCACAGCGTGTTTCAGGCTTTTTATTGCAAAAAACTAAAATAATAAATAATGGAATATTAAAACGATGTACCAGGCACTGTTACATTAGCAGTTTTAATAACTTTTCTCAGATATTACTTTGTTGTAATTCATAAAATGACCATGACTACATCAGCAGTGAAGGTGACTACTGTGTTGGTGAGATATAGCTATTGCAGTGCACATTTGCTGTCACCATGGGCTTACAGATAATAAACATAATTACCTCCACAGTACCAGCCAGTGCTTCTTCTTGCATAAATTATTTTGCAATAGTGTGACCTATCCTCATGTGGTGTGCTGTGCTGCTATTTTATGTCATGATCCTATTTCAGCACAGTATTAGCTGCACTGTATCAAAGCTGTGGAACTGTTGAACACAGCTCCTAGAAGATTTCAGCCATTTATTGAATTTCAAAAGAGGAAAGATTAATTTCTTAGGGGAGCTTCAAGACCAAACCTTGGGGTTTTGTCTTGATAATGTTGTGTAATTTCTTCTATGCATAGGCATGCATAGGCATGCTTATAGAATCTGATTTGCACTTCTAGATTTACACATATATCTGATTTACACTTCCACCCCCTCTCCTGGGACAGTCTAGACAACTTTAGAAGATTGATAGGCAGGAGAGTATCTCAAAGGCTGCACTTTTCTGTCCAAAGCTGCTCAGATGTTTAACAGCCTTTGGCAATAGTCCTGAGTATGGGGGAGTAAACTCTGAGATGGCATGAGTCCTTGGAGAAACAGCACTGCATTAAACATACTCCGCTGGAAACTGAAGAGCATGGTCTTGCACACAATGCATAATATCAGCAAGCTGTTAGGCAAATGTCAGGTTAGCTGATCATTGGGAGCACAGCTGCTTTTCAGAGAGTTCTTTCTTCCCTGCTTCCTATTATTACTTTCTTGCTTCAGACCTCTCCTCCCCTAATACCAACATCAATATCATTTTCCAGAGCTGAGATGGACAGATGCATCCTGTATTCAGTTTGGGGTGAAACCTATTTCTAGCAACCTAATCCTTACTTCTTATAAAGGGAAGGTAACAACACACGTCTGACTCTTTATATCTATGTAATATTAAATCTTTGGAGGGACTGCAGGGATGCCTTGTTCATTCTCTGTGAGTGAGTGATCTGTCTCCTTTTGATCTCCAGTCTGACAACCATCTATCTATCTATCTCCTATCAGCATCACAGGGTGTGCACCAGGATTTACTTGCCAGTGGCATGAAACACGGGGAAAGCTTGTCTTCTGTGTCTGGATGTTGGCTGCCTTCCCAAAGAACTGCTACCAGGCATCTAGTTAGGATCCAATAGGAAGGTTTGCATGTAAGCTGTGCTGTGCCTGACTGGGCACCAGCTTTGTACACTACACAAACTTGACTAGAGAAAACACACATCACACTTACACTTGAAGGACTTCTGAGAAGAGCCCTTTGCTTCAAACTGCCTGTTATTCATCACAGGGCATGCTCAGAGTTTGTGCTTCTCCAATGAATTACATTCTTTGTACTCTTCCTCTTATCTCTTGTGGGGTTTTATACACTTGATTTTTGCTTTGTGAGTCTTTTAGCATTATTATTAAGAGTACAAGGCTTCTCGGCAGGATGCAAAAAAAGGAAACCTCTGGTGTAAACAGCCCAGGCCCCTTCAGTTCAGCCTGCGAAATGGCTGGCTATGTGTTTCTTTGAGTGGTCTGCCTTTATTGTTTAAATTGATAAGCAAAATCCTAGTTCCTCAGAAATTATGCAGGTGTGAAATTATGCATAAGTTACAGAACAGAAGAAACAAGGCAAATAAAAGTGGAGGGGGAAGCAGTAGTGGTTTACTATGGAGGGAAATAAATGGCATTTTACATCGTTGTGAAAACTGTGAGATATTTATTTGATTTTCCTTTCTATCAGCATAAGCAAATACATATTCTCTGACCAGTAACAATGGACTCATGGTGGGGTCACAACTTTTCTGAATTTCATCATGAGAGGAAAATTTAAAAATAAACCTGAAGAGAACCTGAGACATCAAAGCATCCTGAGGGGTACCAAACATCACTGTAATACTGAATTGTGAAATTTGTGCTGTAACTACAGTAATTTAGTAGATTGTGTCTGACAAAATACTCAGATACTGATCTCAGTCCTTCCTTTGAAGTTCTGTTTACCAAATATATCTACTGTGGCAAGAGTTACAGGATTTAACTTCTAAGTCTGATATAAAAATGAAATTGGAGTTTGCCCTGTAGTTACAGCTGTGATAGCAGGGATTTGCCCATGTGAACTTAGTCACTCATTCCCTGGGGGGGGTCCAGGAACTCCCCAGCCAGACTCTGAATAGATGAGACATGGGACTGGTTTGGTTCAATGGACTGATGGGTGACAAAGTGCTCAGCTGAACTCCTACTGGCTTCACTATGAAGTGTTTGTCCAGTTTCGACAATGGTTCTCCAGGGAGGGGATTTTGAACAGCTGGGCAGCTGCTGCTGTGCATAGGCCAACTGATAGACACAGCTGCTTTGCCTCGGTGTGCTGAATAACATCCTGGGTGGCAACTCTGGCCTTCCCAGAGATGTCCTGAGGCCATTTCTGCAGCATAATTGACCAAACTGCACATAAATGAGACACCTGTATGGTCAGTAGAAACTGTTTCTGCAGATGCAGGAATGGCACATAGGAAAGTCCTTTGTACATACTTAAGATAGGAAAAGCTTTTACATAGCTGAAGAAAATCAGTAGCAATGGATCTTGTTTGTATCATGTAGAACTATAGCCCAGCTGGATATAAAAAATCCCCATGGCTAGAATTTAGTGTGTCTCACCTGGTAGAGCTGAAGATGCTGCTGCAATGACCCTTGCAGATCCCCATCACCAACCAGACAGCAGCTGATCATCCTGTCTGAGAGATTCAATTTCTTTTGTATTATCCTATGTAGAGATCTCAATAAATCAGTTTATCTAAAAAACATTCTCTGTCAGTGTCTGCACCACTATGGCAGAAGCCTTATCTTCACATGCAGAAAACTAACAAAATCTTTGTGGTGGGACCCTAATAATAACTGGTATCTTTCATAGCTATTTTTTTTTTCCCACAGGCTGTTAAGCAATCCTGTAGAGTTTTATAGCACAGACATAGTTCCCTAGTAAGTCTAACTATTAATAATACGTTCTCTATAATTTCATTTTACATTAAACTTCACAGTATCTTCCCATACTGTTGGGGTGAAATTCTTTCAGCTCTCAGGAAATTTCTACTACTTTAAAGTTTATCACCCCTCCAGCTGAAGAAAGGCTAGAGGCCTGACCATAATTGATAAAATGAATTTGTATGAAAATAGTACAGTAGATATTAGCAGTTGTGCCACAGTTATACATTGTTTTAAATTATTTCTGTGTTAGTAGCAATGAACATTGGCATACTGCACTAATGTCTTAGAAGCTCACCAGCTGGAACAATGCTAAGGGAGGAGGCATATTGAATTTAAAAATACACAATCATAAAGGTTTTAATTGGAAAGAAGAAGGAAATAAAAGAGAGAGAAGTGGCATGGAATAAATTTTGAAAATTTTCCTATATGATACATTTGCACAATTTTAATGTACAGTCAGTCTTAATAGATGTGAAGAAGCTTTACAGGCTTTGCTGGTGAAAACCAGCTCACAAATGCCCATAGTGCTGTGCTGTTGTTTCCTCTGCCAGGCAGGAGAACTGGAAACACATCTCTGTGTTAGTCCAGGTTATCCACAGCTGCTGTGGAGAGTCTGTGAGGAATTTAAATGCACTTTAATGTTTTCAGGAAAGAAGAAATTCAAACCTTTTTCAAGTTTTTCTCTAAGGTGATGAGTTTGCTCTCAGCTTTCTGTCATTTCTCCCACAGATTCTTGTGGCTTGGTGAGAAATAGAAGGTCAGTTACCTACTCATCCTTATATTTACAAGGTCACCATTGCATTTCAGCTGCCTCAGAGGCCTTCTCAATCAAAAAGCCAGTTCCTGTAACATCATGTTAAGACAAAATGTTGTTATTTATCCCAACAGCATACACTACCTCTCCCCAGCTCCCTTCCTGGCTTAATCTGAGGAGCTCAAACACTGTTGAAGATAAGTGTCCTGTAAGTGTGATATTTATCTACATGGGATGTCCCTGGATCCTGAGAAAGGGCGTTCCAGAAATGCAGAGCCTTCCTAGGGTGTCTGGGCACCAAATATATCGTTGTTCTCAAATAGCTGAAGGCAAATCTGTGAGCAAGCCTGAATCACCGGTGCTGATCTTTGCTGTTGTAATCATCCAAAAGCTTTTAGTAGTGGGCACTGGTTTAGCTGCTTCTGCTGTATTTTGGTGAGCTACAGTGATTTTTCAGGAGATGGGAGAAAATCTGTGTTGCTAGGATTTGGGGCCTGGAGATTTGTCTTGCCCTTTTGTGCATGCACATGGGCTTTCCAGTTATTTCTCCCTGCCAGGCCTGCCCTGCCCTGTTGTTTTGGTACTGCACTTCACTTGAGTTCAAAGCCACCAGTGCTTGATGCACTACCCAGGGAGACCCTGTGTGTGTCGGAGGTGCAGTGGCAGTGAGGCACATGGAAGGGATGTCAGGAGCACCCCACAGTGCCCTTCACCTACTCCCTTTCGCCAAATCCACCACTCTATTTCTCACAAAGCAGTATGATGCAGCTTGCCTTGCCCATGCCTGCATTCCATGCACTGTACAATGTGTTTATTAAAAATAAACTCCACATACAAGCAGCAGATACAGCCCTTTCAGCCTATGCAACCCGCTGATGGTATAGATACAGCTCGATGGTACAGTCTGATGTGGGAAGGCAGTCTGTGTGTTTACACTCATCTGAGCAAAATATGCAGAGGAACATAGGTTTGGAAAAGCCTCCCACAAAAGGCATACTTATGGGCACAGTCACTGACCAGATTAACCAGCAAAGCCAGAGCTGGAAGTGCACCACAGGTTTCTGACAGCTCAAGCAACAGAAAGGGATATATGAGTTTTCCTATCTCTGGTTTGTGGCTTGGCAGTCATCCTCGTTGCTTAAAAATCTATGCAGGTTTTAAAATATTATGGTACTAATGGTGTTTGTTATCTAACATACTCCTCAGCTTGACAGAGATACCCTATGTTGTTAGGCAGATAAAATAAAGAAACCTCAGGGGCCAGCAAAGCAGGACCATGCCAGAATTAGCTGGAAATGCAGAAGGAAAGTGTGAGGTTAATTGACATTAATGGCTAACCAGACCACAGCAAGGTGCCTCTTCTGGCTCAAGAACCTCTGCTCTGTCCTGTCTGATGTTCGGTGGCCACTCTTACAAATTTTAGTTTGCCCATGCGCAGTAAAGACCCAACCCAGAGTTGCTTGTGAGTTGCAGCTATGAGACAAATCCAAATTTCTGTGTCAAATTAGACAGAAGTGATATGAAGCCAGGTCTCTGCCATATCTTAATCACCTTCTCTATTGCTAGACTGCCTCTGAAATTTTCTACAAGTGGGAATTAAATTCCTTGCTGTTAATTCAGGGCCTTTCATGTTTTACATTGAGTGAATGTAGATGGAGAGCTGTCTGTTTGCTAATTAGGACCAACTGATTTGAGATGTGATAATGGCAGTCCTGGCTAGAGAGTCTATGAAATAGTGAAGCTAGGGAGAGGCCCCTGATAGCTGGAGACAGGCAAAAGGTCGCCTGTCTTCAAAAAAATGCTGTTCAGGGAACTACAGGCTAGTCTGACTCACTTAGATCCCTGGGAAAATAGTTGAGCAAGTCCTGTTGAACATAGAAGAGAAGAAGGTGACTGAGAGTCACCTTCAGCACAGTTATCCAAAGGTAAATTGGGCGTAACCAACCTAATTATTTTCCATGAAAATATGACTGAATATTTGGACAATGGGAGAGCAGTCACTTACATTGACTTTAGCAAGACGTTCAAATCCATTTTTTACAATATTCTTGTATCTGCCCATAAGCAGAGACAGCCAATGACAGCTTGGGCTGTGTGAACAGGGGCAGAACTAGAGACTGAGGGGGGTTGTTATCCCCCTCTACTCAGTACTTGTTAGATGACATCTGGATTACTGTTGGGTCCCCCATAAAAGACAGACTGAAAAACTGGAGGGAGTTCAAGAGAGGCCACCAAGATGGTGGGGACTGGAGCACTTGTCTTGTAAGAAAAGTCTGGGGGAGCTGGGCTTGTTCAGTATGGAGCAGAGATGGCTTTGGGGGGGGCCTAACAGCTGCCACCCCTGTGTACAATGAGGCCATTGAGGAGCTGGAGGCAGGCTCTTCACAGTGGTGCAGGGTGGGAGGCTGACAGACAATGGGTATAAAGTGAAACAGGAGAGGGTCAGACTGGATCTAGGGAGATATCTCTTCCCCATATGGACAGTCAGTCAGTGGCATGGGCTGCCCAGAGAGGTTGTGCAGTCTCTATCCTTGGAGGTTTTTAAGTTCCAACTGGATGAAGCCCTGACCAGCCTGGTCTGACCTCAGAACTGACCTGCTGTGAGCAGGAGATTGGACAAGAGACCCCTGAGCTTCTTCCCTGACTGAATCATGGTGTGATTCTGTGGTCTTCTAAGAACTGTGGCTAACATCTGCATGGCTGCTACTGTCTCCAAGGAACCCTTTTCTCATTCCTTCACTTACCAACCTTTTCTTCTTATATCCCCTTTTCCATCATCCAGTGTTGCACTGTTGTACCCATTTGGGTACTCTGAGCCTGACAGAGCACTTGCTAAATTGGAGAGTGGTTAAGGGTGGGCCGAAACATGAGTTTTATCTATACAGAGAAGTACTCTGCTATAATCTTTTTTCACTGTGAGGATATACATAGAAGTTTGTAGAGCTTGATGTTCATACAAATACATTTACCTGTGGGAGGCGAATGACTCATCTCTGGATTTTGAAAATGGAAGTGATGACTGGATTGTTTTTTGAAGATAGGCTTTTACACCATCTGCAATGCTGTCATGTTACTGTGAACAGACCCAAAATGCAATCGGAACAACACTGTAAAATAGACTTATGTGAGAAATTCCATTGGCCATACTGTGGGAATCTTACTAATAGCAGTGAGAAATGCAGTTTATATGAAAAATAAAGAAGCCTGGTACTGAGAGAGTTCTACTTGTTCATAGAAGTTAGAGACTGGGTTTAGGCCTGAAAACTGAGGCTTTATCTTATTTCTGACATTCTTCCAGACATTAATTCATGTAACCATTCAAATTTCATTCAACCTTGCAGAATCCTTGACCTTGATTGCACCTCTATCAATGTATTTGCTCCACAGTCTAATTATCTTCTGTAGGGAAAGGATTTTATCAGTTTTCATTCTGACAGCTTTTGGTTTTGTTAGCATAACTCCTTGTTCTTGCATTGCAGAAGTTCCCCATCTACCTCTTCTATCACATTCCTTTGTTTAGCATAGTTATTTCTCAACTCCTCTTACTAATCTCCTTTCTAAAGGAAACAATTCCACTCTTTTCAATCTCCTTTAAATGTTTTTGTGTTCTTAATAATTATGCCCTTCTCTCAAAGCCCTCTATAATTCTGTGCAATTTTTCTCAAAAAATGGTGGCTGGTATTGTAGAACTAGCAACATAATTGCATTACTTTTGTAGTATTCTCCCCCAGTCTACTTTTTTATGCAGTCTGACATATCATTTGCTTTTTTCCATCACTGTGATGTATTAAGTAAAGGTTCCAGTGCTCTATCTGTAATGATATGCAGCTTCTTTTCCTTAGGTGGTAAGGTCAACAGACTTCTAATTCAACTGTTGAAGGAAAAGCAGTTTTGTGGGGTTTTTGTACTTACCGACTTTACAGTTCACTTCTCTGTATACTGTCTGTTCTGCATTCTAAAGTTCTTTCTCTTATTTTCATTTTTTGAATAGCCTAAATAACTTTATCAGATTTCAGATTTTGTGGACAAATTCTGTAGGTAGAATTCTGCCACTTCTTTTGTATCATTCTTGTTCTGTGATAATACTTTTTTCTTATGCATAGTGAGACTTCAGTTTTGGTTTTCTTCTGCTGGGAATGTTATATTCTCCTAAAGCAAACAGACCTACCAACTTCCTCCAGTTCCTATTTTCCACAGATTCACCCACAAATAATACAACTTACAGATGAAGAAAGGAATAAAGGAAAGGAGCTAAATGGATTTCCAGCTCAGTCCCTTACATTTAGAAGACATTAATTCAGGAGTTGTCTACAGAAGCATCTGTTCATTTCTTCTCCCATCCCACCACACGGAAAACCACCAAAGACCAAATTAAAGTTTGTAAAGCTTTTTAAAGTTTGGAACTTTACTTATAGTGTAAATAAAAATTCTGAAAAACATTCAGATAGTGAGCAGCCCCGTTCAAAGGCATTACTAGCACACTGGGGCATTAATAATTTCAAAGTACAATTTACAAAGTGATGATTTTTTTTTTTTTTTATATCAGTAGCTGTAGTTCACTAGAAAAATCAACAAGAACTCACCAACTAGTTGTGGAGGGTTTCTGCTCCATATGCCTGAGAAAATTCCTTTTCTTCCTTCTCCCATGCTTATAGACCAAAATAGCCATGGGAGCAGAAATATATGGCAATGTGGCAGTATATTGTTTTGGTAACAGAACTAGCTTATTGCTGAAAGCAGGACAATGGCATTAATGCAGCCTTCTTCTCAGACTAAGAAGCGGGACCTGATAACAAAACATCATACTACCATGGCTCTACTGTTTCTCATATATAAATTTTTGTGTATAGGGATAATCCCTAAAAGATATTGTGTGGCACTATGCAGACATCACTGCACATCATCACAAAACTTGAGTGCAGAAACTCCAGCCTGGGGGAGCCTGGGTTCCCTTTAAACCCGTACAGTGTGTCCCAATCCTGCTGCAATAAGCACTGTAGTGTCTATTCTAGCAGGCTCGGTGTAGCTAGCTTTCAGAAAAAAACATGTATTCACCATCCCTGTGGTCCTCTGTACAGAAGAAGACTTGAAGTAGATGGGGAACCACAATGCTGTCCTGAGAATGTAGACAATGCCAGGTGCAAGTTAGGTCTGAGGGTCTCGCACTCAGTGCAGAAAATTTCTCAAGAATCATGTTCAGCTGTTCATACTTTCTAACTTGTTCATTCACGGTACAGCATAAGCCCATCAATATGGCTTTAAGAGAAGGAGGGAAAGAACCGGCAATTTGCGTTCCAAATGTTTGGAGGTCCTGACTTCCTCTGTGGTCCTTTTTGCTCATACTTGTTTCTTCAAAGCCCCTTGAAAGCCACAAAGCAGCCTGGCAGAATCAATTTTCCACCAAGAGAACCTGACATTAGATTAGACCAGCTACAAAGAAGAGTGGTAAAGTAGAGGAAATCAAATCACAGAGATCTGTCTGAGAAAGAAGCAATGTGTGGTGTGAAGTATAGACAGCTAGCAGAACAAAAAGGTCATTCTGACTGAAACAAAACCTGTAAATGCATGTAGAACCTGTCACTGATGCTGAAGCAGTTATGTTATACTGGTATTGAAGGAACTGGATTAAAAAAAAGCAATAAATCAACCAAGGCTGATGGCAGTAAGCAGTGAACAGGAAAATCACTTTCTGTGCTATAACCTGCTGAGGAAAAACTGAAATCAAGGCCAGGGAAAGAAGGAAAGAGTTTAGATTAGTAGTTTCCTAGAAAATATTTCTTTCTAAGTGAAATGTTAACAGTGGAGAAGATATATGAACTGCCCTGCAATGACTGTTTGTATTGAAAAAAATGGTGTGTAGATTTTATTGGGTTGTCACTGGAAAATAACATTATTTTTCTCCTTTTACATGCATTGCATAAATTAGATTCCAGCTTCTGAGCCACGAAAAGCAAAAACCTGTTTAATATCATACTTGCTCTGAGAGGAACAAGCCTCCTGCGGGATACTAGTGGAATGTGTAATTACAACAGCGATGAAATCTTGAAATAACTGAGAAGTTTTCCACATGTGACTGAATTTGCCTCTTTGTCCACTCTATCTATACTTATCCTCTGGAGGTACCTTAAAACCATAGAAAAGTTCATTTTCCACTTAACACCACACATTTTCAAGAGATCAATTTTGTTGCATAGATACATCCCTCAAAATCTCTTTCTTCACCCTCAGGAATATTTTATCTTTCTACATTAGAGCCCAAAAGTCACTCTGTGCTGGAAAGTACTTGGGGATGTTTAAAGTAAAGATGACTTTAGCTAATGAAGAATGTAGAAGTTCTACACAATTTTCCTATTTGGAGTAGAAATCTGGCTTTAGATCTGTACATACTAGGTTTCCAGCATGCCTACACTTATGACCATCTGTTGAGTGGCACTGTGCCCATTCTCAGACACATAATACAAGTTCTAAGGAGGAACAGGCACCAGCCAAAGTGGAGCTGACAAGGATAGCCTTCACATCAGAAGACAGCCCTTATGACAAGCTCTGTTGATTAGCACTATATACCTCTGCAAGATGGTACTTCTGTCATCCATCAAGACTCCTTTCCATGCATCAGAGGTAGAGGCTGACAGAAGCTACTGGAAGCACTAGTGGGCATCTCCCTCCAATGCCTTCTGGTGATGCCTTCTGAACTAGTTTCTCTCTGGTGCCCCACTATGCACTGTTTTCTCTTGGATATCTTATAAACATCAGGGAAATTGGTGAAAACCTGTTTTGCTGGGAACACAGAAGTTACAGCCCACTTTGTTGTAACTCTGTCTTCTTGAGCTACTTCTGAGTTCCTCCTAAGACTCCTTACCAAACAAGCAATCTATGGAAATGTTTGCATCATGGATGAGAAGGTATTGTTTTGTACATATGGAAAGGCAACCTGATTCACAGAATCACAGAATCATCTAGGTTGGAAAAGACCTTGAAGATCATCTAGTCCAACCATTAACCTAACACTGACCGTTCTAACTACACCATATCCCTCAGCGCTATGTCAACCCGACTCTTAAACACCTCCAGGGATGGGGACTCCACCACTGCCCTGGGCAGCCCATTCCAACACATAATAACCTGTTCTGAAAAGAAATACTTCCTAATATCCAGTCTAAACCTTCCCTGGTGCAACTTGAGGCCATTCCCTCTTGTCCTATCGCTTATTACTTGGCTAAAGAGACTCATCCCCAGCTTTCTGCAACCTCCTTTCAGGTAGTTGTAGAGGGTGATGAGGTCTCCCCTCAGCCTCCTCTTCTCCAGACTAAACACCCCCAGTTCCCTCAGCCGCTCCTCGTAAGACTTGTGCTCTGGACCCTTCACCAGCTTCATTGTCCTTCTCTGGACACACTCCAGCCCCTCAATGTCTTTCTTGTAGTGAGGGGCCCAAAACTGAACACAGTAATCAAGGTGCGGCCTCACCAGTGCCAAGTACAGGGGTAAGATCACTTCTCTGTCCCTGCTGGCCACGCTATTTCTGATACAAGCCAGGATACCATTGGCCTTCATGGCCACCTGGGCACACTGCTGGCTCATGTTCAGCCAGCTGTCAATCAACACCCCCAGGTCCCTCTCTGACTGGCAGCTCTCCAGCCACTCCTCCCCAAGCCTGTAGCGCTGCTGGGGGTTGTTGTTGCTGAAGTGCAGAACCCAGCATTTGGCCTTATTGAAACTCCTACAGTTGGCCTTAGCCCATCGCTCCAGCCTGTCCAGATCTCTCTGCAGAGCCTCCCTACCCTCGAGCAGATCAACACTCCCACCCAACTTGGTGTCATCTGCAAATTTACTGAGGGTGCATTCAATCCCCTCATCTAGAGGAGAGACCAGCGACTTGAATAGCCTGATTTATTTCCAAGCAGAGGGACTTCTGCCATCATACTGACTTTCAAACTTCTGGTATGCAAGCTGGATCTTGATCTCACTGTCCTCTTATTAAAAACAAAAAATGTAAATAAATAATTTTCTGTTTCCCTCCAGAGTTGTGGCAAGGCTGAGTTTAAAAAGCTTATTCATACCATATATTTTTTTTTTTACTGTCAGTGAAATCTTGCTTCCCAGAGAAGTGTCTGCCTCATCTACCTACCTACCTATCTACCTCTCTCTTCTCTGTCTCAAAAAATGTTAGAAATTATCTCCTGAAACTTCTTACAAGAAAGAAAACAGTATTCTGGGTAGTTGACAAAATTCAACTCAATATGCCAGAAGGTCATTTCCCTCAAATAACAATTCCTCTTTTAGTATTCAGTTTGATATCATTACAGTTATGTCACAGCTGTGATGTACCGTGTTCATTTCCCATCATCTGATTTTACTCACACACCTGGTTAGGTGACAGAAGTCTGATGACCAGCATGTCTTTGATGAAGCTGGGCCTGACTCAAACAACACTCAGCTTGTGTTGGGCCAGGGAAAAGACTGACACAGAACCTCATGTTTTCATAGCAGTCATAAATACTTAGAGCCCAGCACACTCATATATTATGCTTTTTGACAAATTAATATTCTTGATTGCTCACACTTGATTAACATGCTGTGCCTACTAGAGCACTAACCCTTTTAGGGAGAAAGGAGGGGAAAAAAATCACGAGCTGTCAGAACTAACAATGCACTTATGAATTTATAATTGAAATGATGAAAGGCATCAAAAAGGAATTTTAAATTATTTACTAATTGTTTCAGCTAGAAAAATAATTATAGCAATTTATTGAAGGTTACTTTAAAGCAGAGATTTCTTTAAAAAAGTTTTCCAGTTGACTCAGAGTTACTTGAAAGTAATTCACAGCAATCTTTGCGTTACAATTAAGGAACGAGACACTCTATAGCATGGCAAAAATGGACTGTTCTGAGTTGCTTTAGTAGCTTTTCTGAAGTGGTCTGCAGCTGGACTGGCATTGTGTGTGTTTTTTGTGTCTGGTTTTCATGTATGCTTTTGATGAGCTCTAATCAAACTATGCTGTCTGTCAAACCTGTGGCTAATCAGCAGAATTATGCCAGTTACTAGCATCTTGTCATACTGACAGCTTCATATCAGGTCCTGGTTAGAAGATGTATACAAAAATGGATAAAAATGGAGAATTAACCCCACACACACCAAAATCAACACAGAAGGATGGTTGTTCCTTACCGTGTCTTATAATAGCCTTGGATCTAGAAAGCTCTTTCTTTTTCACAGTTCATTTTCCCTTTCCCCTTCTTCTTTTGCCAGAAGTCCTTACTGTTAGTCATGATTGTGATGAATTGCAGGTGTGTTTTTTGATTTGATTTTGAAATCCTTAGATAGCATTTTTTTTTTTTAATTTTATTTTTGTTTTAATGAGGAATTGAGGAATGTTCTTATTCACTTCTGGATGTAAGGGTAGGATACAGATAAAGGTTCAAACATCTACAGATACATGACACAATGCCAGTCCAGCTGGGGGCCATTTTAGAAAAGCCATTAAAGCAACTTAGAATATTCTAATTCTGCCACATGTGCGGGCTGCTCTCTCTCTAATTATAATGTGAAGACTGTTATTAACATCTCTAACCTCTGAGCCAGGCAACTAAGCTCCCATTATAGTCCAGGGAGATTTAATCAAGTCAAGGGAGTATAGAGAGCTATTTACCTGACCAAATGTAGGTGTTTGCTTTTAGAGGAAACAAATAGCTCTCCAGAGTCCATATCTGCACTGTTCAGATCTCTGCTGGCTACCATCAAAGGTTATATTTCTGGCACATGCAGATACTTAAATTTAGGTGCCTAAATCTTCAGATAAAATGTCTGAATTTGGGAAACTGTAATGTGTTCAACATTTATTTATGCAATAGACATGCTGACATAAAATATTCTAAAAATCACTTCTCCGTGCAGTATACACCATTTTTTCTGAACATAAGTAAAGGGTTTTTTTGACAACATTGGAGACTCCCAGACAGAGAATGGAGCTGTTGGGTTCAACAATGTTTGCAGACATTACAGAAGAGTCCCAGTTTCAGACACCTGTCACCTATATAGATCAGCGCTATAAGTAGATCACAGAATCACAGAATCATAGAATGGTTTGGGTTGAAAGTGATCTTAAAGATCATCTAGTTCCAACCCCCCTGCCATGAGCAGGGACACCTTCCACTAGATCAGGTTGCTCAAAGCACCATCCAACCTGGTCTTCCAGGGAGGGGGCATCCACAACCTCTCTGGGCAACTTGTTCCAGTGTCTCATCACCATCACAGGAAAGAATTTCTTCCTTATATCTAATCTAAATCTACCCTCTTCAGTTTAAAACCATTACCCCTTGTCCTATCACTACACTCCCTGATAAAGAGTCCCTCCCCATCTTTCCTGTAGCCCCCTTTAGGTACTGGAAGACCACTATAAAGTCTCCCAGAGCATTCTCTTCTCCAGGCTGAACAACCCCAATTCTCTCAGCCTGTCCTTACAGGGGAGGTACTCCAGCCCCCTGATCATCTTCATGGCTTCCTCTGGACCTGCTCGAGCAGGTCCATATCCTTCTTATGTTGGGGACCCCAGAGCTGAACACAGTACTCCAGGTAGGGTGTTATGAGAGTGGAGAGGAATGATCACCTCCCTTGACCTTCTGGCTACACTTTACTTGATGCAGCCCAGGGTACAGTTGGCTTTCTGGGCTGTGAGTGCACATTGTTGGCTTCCATCCATTAGTACCCCCAAGTCCTTCTCTGCAGGGCTGCTCTCAATATACTCATTTCCCAGCCTGTATTTGTGCTTGGAATTGCCTTGACCCATGTGCAGGACCTTGCATTTGACCTTGTCGAACTTCATGAGGTTTGCACGGGCCCACCTCTCAAGCCTGTCAAGGTTCTTCTGAATGATGTCCCTTCCCTCCAGTGTGTCAACCTCACCACACAGCTTGGTGTCGTCAGCAAACTATAGATGCGTCTATATGCAAAACTAGAGAGTCAACAAAAAATGGGAAACAAATCTTAAATATTTCTTTCATACTTGCAAAATTTTATTTTTGTATTTATCTGAACAGTCTGCTGACTTGCGACTTTTTAAAGGTGGCAAGATGTACATTTGTGCAAATGTTCTGCTTTTTCTATGCTCTTCCCCTGCAGTTCTTCTCCCGCAGGTGAATAAATTATGTCCTTACTTGCCCATTTCTTATTTTCATCTTTTCTGCTTTCCTATTGTAGAGCATTCAGTCACTTTTTCTGTTTTCCTTTTTAATCTGATTCTTACTGGTCTGTTCCTTGGTCGCTTTTTTTTCCCTGTCTACCTACAGGACTCACTTTGCCTCTCCCAAAAGCAGAAGCGTATCAGTTTGAATGATAACAGTTATTTCCTAAAGGTGAACTTTGCTTACAGATTTAAATTCTCCTCTCAGATCTGTGATGCACCTAAATTTTTTTTAAAAAAAAAACCCTAGAAAATTCCACTGTGTTTTTAAACACAATGATTGCACTATCTGCAGAAAAGCAATATAAGTTTTTTTCTAGGCTGCCACCTTGTATTTTCAATTCTCTATTGTAGCAGTTCTTTTTTATTGGATTGCAGTGTAAATGTTCCTCACTGCTACAGTGAAATGTGAAAATATAATCATCCTGCTGACATCTCTTTTTTGGCTGTTTATTAAATATTAGTCTGAAATGTTGGGAATATGATGCAACATGTCTATTACAGTTAAGGACACTTAAATACATGACAACAAAAAGAAAAAGAATAAGTGCAACCTTGCAAAACTGTGAAGATCACTGTAATGGATATTATTGCTCAAATGCTTGAAAAAGAACATCGTATAACACATCTGCTGAAATAACATTGTCAAATATGCTATTGGGCTTACACTGAACCACTGGAACATTTTCCTAGGTATTACATGAGTACATGATCAGATTTATGTATTTATTTTCCAAAGAGCTCAGTAAACCTGAATAGACATGACTGGAATGTTAAGTCCCTAGGAAATTATGACTCCCTGAGTTCAGTTTTTTGCTTAGCTGCATGTAACTACTGGGAAGAATGGCTGCAGTCCTGTGTCTAGCAGGAAGAATAGAGATTGAGGGGGATGATATTACACTGGCCATGAAGTTAGACAAGTCTAGCTCCTCTTTAGCCAGTTTGGGTGCAAAGTCTCAACGTTAAATTTAAAATAAAAAATTAAAATAAACAAAGCATAGTTCAGGTAGCAAAATTGTTTAATTTGTCAGACATCATAAATGTACAGAATACTTTTCTGAAAGCAGATATATACTCCCTATTTTAAAGGGAAAATTTGTTTTTCTGAACCTTTGTTCATATAAGCAACCTTCTTCATTTGAGTATTTCCACTGGAGTCAGTGCAGCTGACCAATAGAGCTGTTTTTAGATTTGACAGCTACAAGCAGAGCTGGCAGTCAAAAAAGAGAAAGTGGAAAGTTTATTGTGGTCTCAGTCTGGCAGTGGTCTTCAGAGTCTGATGAACTTAATATTTACGCATACATCTGAGACAACTTTTATGCCTCACTATGTCCTTATGGCCAAGGATGTTATTGCATCCTTAGGTAACACGCAGCCTTAGTTATCTTGGTGACTGGATCAGCTTTAACTAAGCTAAGTTCTTTTTCACAACATATTTCAGATAGAACTTTTCCTGAATATGTCACAATCATCTCTTTCAGAAAATGATAGGAAAATTGGTAGCCCTTTTCATAAGTAAGTGAGACAAATGACTGATAGACCGTGTTCTATAAGATGTCTTTTGAAGCTTTTGTTAGCTGAACTATTTGCAGGTCTTGAGGGCACTTGCCGTCTGCTTTCTCTAAGTGTAGGAGGCTGAAGGGAGCTTGTTTCATTCTGCAAGATGTTATCGGTGAGTTAATATTTTAGACGTCAAGCTAGAGGGAGGCCATATAGCTCCTTGGACATGGTACTGTGATATCAGTTGAGATAACAGTAAGAACTTGATATAAAGGAGCTGTTGGGTTTGTCCCCTCCAAAGTGAATATGAACTCAAAGCAGCACTCTAACGTACCACCTTACTGCCTTTTTAAATATGTGCACATCAGTCATACTGTAAAGGAGAATTTGCTCTTCTCTATGGCTTTTCTTTCCCTCTCACATCTGCATAGTAGCTGTCTGACTCTGTGGCAAAAAACAAATTTGAATTTTAGCTGGAATAATTCATTTATGTTATAGGTACTTCTCATGCATCAGCAGTAGAAGAATGGACATGGACTGGAAGAGATGATGCACTAAATTATTGGTCAGGTTTAGAGGGCAGAGTAACATGGGTGATGGTATGGTAGTAATCCACTACAGACTGCCTGAACAAGAAGTAGATGGGGCAGCAGGAAGAGATGAGCCAGAAAGGATATAGAGATACTGTTCAAGAGTGCACAGACAAGGTTAGGAAAGCCCAAGCCCACCTGGAGTTGAAACTGTAAGGGACATGAAAGTCAAGAAAAGTTTCTACAGGTACCTCAGGAGCAAAAGGAAGAGGGGAAATGTAAACCTGCTTCTGAATGGGGCACAAGACATGATACCAAAGGACATGGAAAATGCTAAGGCACTCAAAGTCTTGTTTGCTTTGGTCTTTACTGGTAAGATTTGCTTCCAGGAATCCCAGACCCCTGAAACCAATGGGAAAGTCTGAAGCAAGAGATCAGGTTGAGGAACATTTAAATGAAACTGGACATATGCAAGTCACTGGGACCTGATAGGATACACTCAAAAGTGTTGTGGGAGCTGGCTAATGTCATTGTGAGGCTACTTTCAATTATCTTTGAGAGGTTGTGGTGATCAGGGAATTTTTGGGGGACAGACAGAATGCAAATGCTACTCCTACCTTCAAGAAAGGCAAGAAGGAGAATCCAGGGAACTACAGCCTGGCCAGCCCCACCTCAGTCCTGGAATAAACCTGGAAACTGTTTCCAGACATATGAAAGATGGGAAAGCGATTTGAAGTAGTCATCATGGAGAATCAAGAGAAATCAGGTCTTAGCAACACTATCACCTCCTGTGGCGGAATGACTAGCTTGGTGGATGAGGGGAAAGCAGTGAATATTGTTTGTCTTGACACTAACAAGGCTTTTGACTGTTTCCTATAACATCCTCAAAGACCAATTAATTCTGTGATATGTATGGAATAGACAGATTTTGACCTTTAGTGAATGGAGTTTGGTTTATGCACTTCTTACTGGATGTGTTCCCACTTAATGGTTCTCAGGCTAGGAAAAGATGTGACCCCTTTCCCTCTTGTCTGATGAAAAGCAAAGGGATTACACCAGGGTTCCATGTGTCAAATTAACTCAAGAAAGGATTGTGATCCCAAATCAAATTGCTTTCCTTGCATTAAATTTGCAGATGTGAGGGTCTACAGTAGTCTGGATTTGCCAGCTCTTTTGAAAACTGGTTCATTTGAGAAAATGATTAGTTACAGATTTCAGAGCCGAAATGTAGGCACCCATGTTTTTAAAGTCTTGGCCATGGATTAGGCTTCTACTTATGCTTAATTCTCCTTTCTCTCTTATAGTATTTTAAGGCATATGGCTGAAGTTATTCTGCATCTTGCTAAATGTGTCATCCAAGCAACTCTGACACTTAAAATGTTAATCGGATGGTAGTCTTCTATTTGAAAAGTAGGAATATTATATTGTGAAATGCTTGGTTTCTTAGATGCTGCTAAGTATATGCAAAGTATTGTGATTTGATGGGATTTTCAATTTGCCATAACCATGCATGAGTGAGGAAATATAAACAGATGGGTCACCTTGTGATAACTAGAAATAAAATAACAAATGGGAGAGTTATTCTACTTCTATAGAACGATAACTGAGAGCAGAAACTGACTATTAGGGCATTTGTTGTCAGGCTGAAGCCTGGCCAGTTGCACTTCAGTTCCTGACTGTATGAAGTACTGTGTGGATCAATATGTGGAGTTACTAAAACTCACTTCTCATAGATTATGTCTTATATCCACCCCTACCTGCTCCCTCTGCAGTATCTCCAGGTTCTTGGTGTTCCCTGAATTCCCATGATGCCATCTAGTTTATTACATGTTCAGTATCTCTCCTGGTCCCCTTACTTCCATATCATTCCCTTACTATTGTGTTTTCTGTCTGTTTTCTGTTTTCAAGGCAAGAAACAATCATCTCCTGTAGCTAGGTTGGAGTTACAAGTGTGATGACTGGCTATCAGGTACTCATGGCAGGTTGGTCAGTTGCCTATTACCTCTCAAAATGGATAAACAGTGAATTCTGCTCTCCTTTTCCTCATTATCAACCATCTGTTGATTTTCACAAAACTTGATGCTGGGTTCTCATGTGATACCTCTCTCAGTTTAACTTCAGTTAAAATTAGCCAACAGGTTTAGAGGTTACAAGTGGGGTGAGATAAGATATTGTATTCCCATAGAACAAGGGATCCCATAAAGATGGTTTCCATGAGTAGAAAGGATAAGAAAAGTATAACAAAGCAAAGAAAATAAGCAGAATAGCTGCATATTTTCTTAGCTACTGGAAATTCTTTTCAACCCAGAGAGCTAGAGAAAAAGTAGTAATTTTTTTGTTTGGGTCTTTATTCTTTTCACTTTTACTTTGTGTGGTGCTATATAAGACAAATGACCATTGGTAGGATTCACATCATCTTGATTAGATGTTTAAACTCATCTGTCTATGCCACTCCATAATCAATGCAAAGAAGGATATTTGAAAGAAGATTCATTTTATTCTGTGCTAGGTCAAATTAATCTTATGTTGATGATCAACTCTCACAGAGTAAAATTAGCTAACAAGAATCCCCTCAAGTAAGACTAAAGATAGTTCAACCTGATTTTTTCATTTAAACATAACAAAAAGTTTTTTTACTCTAAGGGTGATCAAACAGTGGAACAGGCTTTCTGGAGAGGTTGTGGAGTCTCTATGCTTGGACACATTCGAAATGCGACTGGACATAGCCATGAGCAACCTGCTCTAAGTGACCCTACTTTGAGCAGAGTGGTTGGACTAGATCATATCCAGAGGGGCCTTTCAATTTCAACCATTCTGTGATTCTGTGATTCTATTAATTCTGATTTTTTCTGCTACAAAATGTGTGTCTAAGAAAATGGATATAGTCACTGATATACCTGCAGCTTGCAATGCTTCTTTCAAACTCATTATCTATTCTCCTGCCAGACTTAGTGCTCAGGCACTGAAAAATCTATACAATTTGTATGCATGAACTAACATCATACAAAGTTGATTGTCTTGAAAAGATGATGTTTACTAATGATGTCCTAAGTGTTCTCACAACTAACAGGAAAGTGTGGTGGAACACACAACAACTTTGCAGTACATTTTTAAACAACTTTTAAATCTGAAGTATTCAATGTTTTCCTTGCCTCAGCTTCTCCAAGGCCTCCTGTGAAAGGATTCAGGGAGGAGGTTAAAATGACCAGCAGCAGATGAAGACTGAGTCAGGGAACGCTTGCAAGGGCTTGACCCGCATGCATTCACTGGACTCAATAGGCTGCATTCAAGGGTTCTGAGAGAGCTGACAAAGTCCTTGCAAGGCTGCTCTCTGTCATCTCTAAAAAATCATAGAGATGGGAGAAGGTTCGACAAATGACCAGAGGAAGGCAGATGTTGGACTCGTATTCAGAACAGGCCAACAGATCAACGTGAGGAACTACTGGTTGTTCTGCCTCACTTCAGTCCTTGGGAAAATCACAGAGTGAGCCCTCCTGGAGGACATTGTTGGGCAAATGGAGGACAAGAATATACCTGGAAAAAGTCAGCATGGATTTTCCAAGGATAAATCCTGCCTAAACAATCTGATTGCTTTCTACAATAAAATGATTCTATGATCAGTGGATCGCTATGAAAACACAAGACCACAGCTAGCAGTAGTAAAATTGAGGTTCTGATTATTTATTTGAACGAATTTCAACTCAAATAAGGATGAGACTGCTGAAGAGCTTGTTATCTATTAGGAGACACTTTTTGGCACACATCTATATTTCATTATGGAATCTGTATCTTCACATAACTATGACCTGAGGCAGTCTGGTAAAGACATACTATGTTTTTGGTTGTTTTTTTTTTTTTTTTTTTCTTTTGAGAATATGAACTGTTTGAGGGTTTTTTTGTGCTTAATTCTAAGTATGCTGATATAGCTTAAATACCAGCATTTTTACTGCAGGTAATAGAAAGCACTGAACCCTGAGGTGATTATCAGTCAGTGCTGGGAACAACAAATGAGGAACAAATTGTCACAGTCTAAACCCAGCAGATCTGTTTCTCTTCCTATCTCCTCCTGACATACCCAAAAAGGGTGGGGTCTCACCCCTTCAGGTCAAATGCTTGGAAGCAGAGACAAAACTTCTCCTTTACTCATTCTCTCTCCTTTTCATCCTCATATAAAGTAACATACCTAACCACCTAAACCCAGATAAATTGCTTATCTACATTTTCCATTCTCTTTTTAAGTCTTGTGGTTGAGATGTACATATATACTAAACACTTTCAATATCCATTCCTTCAGGGAAACAGACAAATGGGATAACTTTTTTTTTTTTTTTTCATAAGCAGATTGGATTGACTTGTATGCAATGTAGCTTGAAGCCTTTCTCTAACTCTTAGATGAGAGCACTGAATTAAGCCTCTGATCTTTGCTCATCACATTACGTCCATATGTTCACCAAAACTGGACTGAATAATTTGCCCTTAATTCACTTCTATTTCCCCCCTAGATCTTTCTACAAGATCCATTACTCCATTTTCATTTTAATATTTCTAGCAGGATTTAATATGAAAGAAATTCTTCTGAAATTAAAACCTCTGCAACAAAATTCTTTCACAGTGTAACTCTTTCATTGGCAATGTATTCATTTAGTCTCACTTTAAAAACTCCCATTACTCAGGTATTCATTTTATATCTGTACATATGTGTATCTAAAATGCCATGAAAATAAAAAAACCCAATTAGATCAATGGAAAAAAAACAGCCAAAGAATTAACAACTGAAGTAGAGAACAGTGCAATTATCTGAAATGCTAAGCAAATAAAAGCTTGGAAACCCACCATGAAGCCACATCATGTTTGTTTCATCTGTAGTCCTGTAACCTCGTAATACGATACTGCCATTAGTATAGTAACAGGCCACAGGGTTTGTATTGAGTTTGCAAGGCTTTGTCTGAATTTTTCTTGGCCTGCCTAGAGCTTTGTTCTCACTTAATAACAACAGCAATTTTTCTAATGATCAGCTAGTCGTGTCTAACTTGTTTTACTGTTGCTTATCTGTATATGGTACAGCTATCATTTTTATATGGATGGTAGTAGCAAGTAAACGTTCTGTGTAGAATGAAGTATTTATGATTGTGACTTAATAATGTGGTGTGGAGAAATTCCAGTCTGTTAGATAGCAGAGACCCAGAAAAATGGCTTTGTAGGATGCAAAGGAGAGGATTACAAGCATGAGATGATAAGAGATGGGGTACAGGCTTTGCACTGGAGACCCCATGGCTCTAGGGCAATGGGTTCTCTCCCCAGTGGTTATTTAAAGAAATGTAGACGTAGAGCTGGACAAAACTGGCTTTAGGGGTAGCAAAGAACAAATACTTAACATGTAAAATGCACCATATACAGTAAATTCACATGTAACATGGCATTGTAGACCAACGAATAAAAAGAAAGTGTATAGGTGAGCTAACAATCATATGAAAATGACCCCAAGTGGATCCTGGAGTGAGGATAGAGAAACCATCACCACTCCTTCTGGTGAAGGACTCTGGATGATGACAACTTGCTGAATCCACTCTACTCCCACCCAGACTGAAACCATCAACCTATGAGTCAGTGGGATAGTGGTAGCATGACCATAGCATCAGGAAAAGCTGTGCTGTATACACACATGGAAATATGCGGATAACAGTTGCAACTGTACTATTATTGTTACTAAGATTTTTTCTTGTATAATAATATTCCTTTTTTTAAATTTCTAAAAGTTATCTTTTTTGTTGGAACTTGCAGCCTATCTCTTCACTAGTTTATATTAAGACAGAACAGCTCATCTAAATTCTCATCTGCAAAAATAGGAGAGTGGTCCCCAAAGTCTAATCTAGTTCGTTGTTCTCCTTTGTTTAATGTAATATAATGTTATGAAAGGAGCTTCTAGGTGATGATGATTCATATCACTCAAAATCTTTTGTGTAGAAAGTGAGCTTCAGTCAAACTCGTTTGACAAAATCTCAGTGTAGTGCTGCTGCGGACTCTGAGGTAAACTGCAGGAAACATAAAAGGTGGCCTTCCTCAGTCTTAATACCTGCATTTAAGTTGCAAATATTTAATTATTTCTTTAACACTGTTTTTAACCATTACCATTCCAGGAAAAGTGTATAACTCTAAATAAACTGTTTTGAATTAGGAACTAACCTCAGTGCTACCACTGCCCTGCCTTTGGGAACATGGTCCAGACAGAACTTAGTCCACTTCTTAGTATGTGTATATATTAGTATATATCCATATATATATGTGTATATATTAGTATATATCCAAATACAGACCCATGAATACTTGGTACCTGCACCACCAATCATTCCCTTACCACAGTGCCTAAAGATCAAGCTGTCTATAAATCCTTGGTAGCCCTGTGGCATGTACCTTTAGGGCCATATGAGAAAGGACCCTGGATAGTCTCATTTGCCTGACAGCCATGCGATAATGAGATGGAGGCAGGTGGAATATCTGGTGGACAGACTGAGCACAGTTGTCCCAGACAAACTCCAGGAGAGTGTTTGCTTCCGTCCACATTAATGGGTAGTGCAGACCCAAGGTTTCTCTTCTAGTGTTTCCCAGAGAATACCTGCATGCCTGGGCAAAGTTTCTGTCCCTACTGCAGCTGAACAGCATCTCTGGATCTCAGTGGAGGCTGGAACTGAGAGTATACATGTGCCTGAGTCACTGATTTTTTCCTGTAGCTGGACACTAATAGTTCAGGCCATGACATTTGCTGTGGGTTGTCAGAAACAGCCTTCACCTCCAGGAAAGCTTCTTTGTTTTGATTTCAGGAAAGAAGATCAGAAGTCTCAGGGACACTTCTGCATACACTTGCTCATTTGCATTTCTTTGTTGCTTATGTCAGTTTTGCAGCAAAAGGACCTTGGGAAATACTTGTACCTTGGCTTGGATGGAGTCAACCTTGTACCTTTAAGTTGCAGAAATGAGAATCATTTTGTGTGTGAGTCGACTAGAATGAGGAATGAAATCCAGCATGCTTCTAATGAATGAAGATGCATCAGAACTAAAGCCCCTGTGAAATAATACAGAAGTTTCATCTAGCATTTCTTTAAGCCTGCAGACATAATCTGTGCCACTGAAAGATGGGACTTGGCAATGTGAAGAAGCATGATTTCCTAGAGGGAATGAACTACTGTAGAATGTGTACTCTCCATTGCGACTGATTTATGCAAATCTTCCCACCTTCTGTCCAACATTTATCTATTTATTCGTCTGTCTGATATTATCACCTGCCAGCACTCTAGATGGCAGGACTGTCAGTGTGGCTTTTTCCTCTGGTGTCTAGTACAGTAGTTCTTATTTGTCTGGTACAGTAGACCTTGTTTAGCATTCCTGGCAACCACTAAAGATAGAAATAGTCATGTATTTTTTATAATAAGAGTTAGGAATCTTGAATAGTACTGGTATATAATTTTGGGCAGCCACTGAAGTTATGGTGTGGTAGTACAGGGATTCAAGTGGGAGAAAAAAAGGGACAGAGGCTGTGAACCTGTTAGATCAGTGTGTAAATAACAAAGGCTAAGGCTGGTTTTTTTCCACTGCTGTTGAACACTGGTTGAGAAATAGTTATGTTTTTCATAGGACAAATTCATCATACGAATCATTCTTCCTTCCTGGATCACACTTTAATGAGTGTGCCAGACAGGTCTGCTGTAAGAAATAAATTACTATTTCCTTATGTTTATCAGCACTACCAGGGCTGAGGGATCAGTGTGTGATACCTCGGAGATGGTATGTGATATCTAGGAAGTGAGTATTGCAGGACTTATGTTTCTGTGAGGGTACAGCCCTAGGGCTCTGCTCAGAGGCACGCCTCTAAGTGGGCCTGTCTCGTTCCAGGTCAAATTTCCTCCTATCATTTGTGGATCATGATATTATTTCACACATTCAATGGTATCAAAGTCAGACTTCCAGAAGAAGTCTTTTTTTAACAGCCTGCAAGCTCTTGGCTTTGCATGTTGTTTTAATCCCATCTGAAAACAAATCTGATTTTTCCAGTCCTCAGCTTTTCTGGTGAATTCCTAAAAGCCTGCTTTTTTCTGCCTGGTGTAGGTGCTTCCAAAAGTTCTTCAGCTAGAATAAGCTTGTAGCTTATTAAAAGAGCATGAGATGACTCTTAAATTCTCCTTTTCCTTTTCCATGCACTTCTCTTGGAGACAAACTGAAGAGATGCTGGAAGCTAACCCATCATCTCCAGTTGCCAAAATTCAGACAGAAGTTTCGAGAGGTGGAACTCTAAAGCAATGAACAGTTACTGTATTTTGAAACAGAAAGCCCCTTGCTGACCAGAAGAGAAGAAAAAGAAAAACATCTTCCAAGTTTCCTGCTCACAATAATTTTTGGGTGAGCCAGAGCTAAAAGCATGGGTCAAACGCTGTGTCTAATCCGAGGGTAGAGCCCTGTGATTCACACCACAAATTAGACTTTGAACTCACCCAGAAACAATTATAATTTATATGCTGGTGGTAGGTAAATCTTTTCTTCTTTCTCTTCAGTTCTTCCCTTGACACTGAAAAGTCCCTTGTATAGACATCTGGCAACTAAACCTCTATGATAAAGCTACACTTAACCAATATGATAGGAGGCAGATGGTTTCCTTAGCAACTTCAGAGCAAATTTTAGAGCAATTTCTCCCCACTCTGGTACATTTCAGTATAACATTCAGTACCTGCTGGCTGGAAAACTGTATTTGTGGTCACTTGAACTGACTATGCATGATCAGAAGGAAAACGAAAGGTGACTCAAACTGTCTTCTTCACTCAACAAGCTCATGCATGGACGTACCCCTCATATAACCTCAAAGCTCCCTAATCTCCAGTTCTCTGACGTTCTCTGATGAAACAGTTCCCAGACTTGAAAGGATGACAAACCCCTCTGTCATGTTCTCAGTCATGTCTGCAATGGAAGATGTTTCTGACCAGAATTATGTTTAGTCATCTACTTCCTGAAAGTCAAAAGGAATTTAAAGGCAGCAGAAGTTTCATCACCTTCTGCCTATATTTCATGGTTAAAACATTAAAGTAGGTTTATCTAATAGCATTTCAGTAAATGTATGAAGTCAAGTGAGACAATCAAACCTTTATCTGCAACAATTACAGGTAAAATGCAAGAATCATTTGGATTTCAAGGAGCTTTTAATGAAGCCTGGGATTCCAAATTTGACCATACAGCCTGTATATAAAATATGCTATGGGTTTTTTTAATTGTTTGTAGGAAAAATTTGGAAGCATAGCCACTACATGAGTTTTATATTAATATGTCTGTAGGCATATTAACAAACCTGTCTTCTCAGACATGAATTAGTACAATAGCAGAAAATTATGGTTGTCACGATGCTTGATAAGGTCAATAGATGCTGTGTATGTAAAAGGCATGAGGTATGCTTGTCAATATAAACGAGACCAACAAGGAAATCTTCCTATTGAAATTCCCTGCACAATGTTGCATTTGGTTTTGATAAAATGACTTCTAAAGCCAGGAAATCCTTAGGAAAGACACTTGTAAAGCACTAACAACTTTCCTGCTTGAAAGCGTACAACTAAACATCATGGACATCCATTTTAGTTAAAATTTTTAATTAACAAGAATTAAGTATGTATAATATAATTTATGCAACAAATATAATAATATTCAAACAAGATTTATTCCTTCCATTTTTAATTGATTAAAAAGTGTAAACCTGTGTAGTGTCAAGCTCTCCTATTTACGTTCAAGAGAGAAATGGTCTGTATGATCTAGCATGGGAAATGAAGCCCATAGATACAGCTCTGCACTGTGCATAAAATAACCTTGTAATGAGCTCTCACTGGTGAAAAAAAATTATAAATTCTTTAAAATATTCATTCAGATTTTTTGGTACTTTTCCTTTGGATTTCACTCTGTCTGTTAATCAGAATTTGACAGAATTGCATTGGAGAAAATGAATATCCAGTGCTGCCAATGCTGGGATACTGAGCTAAGCTAAACATGTGTTGTGAGGTGCTGAAGATAGGATTTTTTTTCCCTTTCAAAGCACAAACATTGCTGGAAACCCTGGGTGCCATATGTCAACATCTGGGTATCTGAGTGACTTATCCAAATGTGCACACATGTAGCTCTGAAATTTTAATTAATCTCCTCCAGAGACTGCTCTCACTTGGAAGATCCAGAGACCAAAAAGCAAAGCTGTCGTGCAGATTTGAATTTGACTATTCAGACTAATGTGATGTCCAGAGCTCCCTCTGCTTTTCTTACCTCCACCTTTTGATTATTCTACATGGTGAGAAAGATATGTACAAATAGCTCTCACGGTCTTGGTTAGCCTGCTGCTACCAAAGAAGTGCGATAAAAAAGTAGCTGTGGTACAAACTATTCAGAGGAAACCTACCTACACCAGTTACTCCTGTTTTGATATAATCTGGAGAAATATTAAGTTTATTATTACCTTTTTAATAGGAAAATACTATATCAGAATGCAGACGTAAGCCAGCATGTATTTTTTTAAGAACATTAGAAAGTTACTATTGAATACAAAGAGGTCAGCAGTGAAGACACAGAAGAAATAATTAATAGGAGTTTTTTAGGTAGTTAAAAGTTTATCCTTGAAAGAGAATAGGAAGAAAAATTGGATGGGAAAAAGGTCCAGCTTGATGATGTTCACCTATTTCTTTATTAATAATCAAGAGATTGCACAGGAGACATACAACTCTGACTACATATTGTATGTAGTCTTTATTCAAGGATTTATACCCTGGTCTTCTCTGGGATAACAGCCCCCTTATCTTATTTTGCTCAATTCCTTTTCTCCAGTCCTGCCATTTTGCTTCTCTAACATGCAATTTCTATCAAAACACATCTGATACTCAACTGGACTGATTTACAGCAGTATAATTTACACCACTTCTGAATGTTGACCTTACAGTTGACAATATAACAACCATTATTTTTGTTGCCATCAAAGACTGAAACAGGAATGTCCAGAGAAGAGCAAGAGCCTCTGCACAGGAAAAGATAATTCCCTGGGCTAGGTCTGCAGCAGGTCAGTCCTGTCTGTGGAAGAGTCACATGTCCCACAGTCATGGTTAGATTGCATTGGGCTAAGAAATGGCACACTATGAAAAACCTCAAGGACTACTTGGGGGTATTATTTATTTAAGGGGGAGTTTCCTATTCTCACTGACATTGGGGCAGCACCAGTAACATTAGCAGTGTTGAATCCCTTCAGTAGACTGACATGGAGCTGCTGCTGGTATTTAACAACATGCCAAATACCTACATGCAAAACATGGTTAATCACTACTGACAGCACATTCACACTTGGGTACCCCATCAAACTAACTGTAGTGAAATGTTAATATGCTGGTGTCAGTGGGAAATGTATACATGTCCTCAAAGACTGTCTTTTTAGACAGTGTGTCTAAAGGCCATGTGTGTCCTACAGTGCTGATGCTCCCGGTCATGCAAATGGGATGGCACGTATGAGTGCACCACCAGTACCCTTCTGCCTGGTAGGGCATATCTGAGCCCTACAGTGACACGAATGCTGGCTGTCATCAAAGCACACAGTTGTAGCTGGGAGCTGGGAAATGCTCCAGGTCCTCTCAGATTCGAGTTAGCCGTTGGAGAACCATGCCTGAAGGCACCTAATAGGCAAAACTAGGATAAGTCTTCAGGAGCAAGCTTGTCCCCTTGGTTTTAAACTTTTCTTCCCCTCCCTGCCAAAAGGAGTACTCCTTCAAGATCTGTAAGATTCTGGAAGTTGCCAAAGGCCAAGCCGAGTCTAGGAAGTAGTGCAGTATAATGGGAGTCATTTGGAGAAGCAAACAGATTTCAGGACCCAAAGTCTGCACTGTCTGTGTGTTTCCAAGGCAGTTGGACTAACTAGTTCTGGTCTGGCCCTGTGAGTTCAGGGCCCACCAGTGGCCAGAACACCGAGGTGGGCTCCTCTTCTGGTTTAGCTTCAGATGGAAGAACCTGTTTGTGTGCTACAAGGTCACTCCACAGTACAAACCGAAGTGGGAACAAAAGGCTATTTGCTTCCAGACCACACTCATGATCCAAACTGCAGTGCAACTGTAGACATACTCAAAGTTAGATGGTATTTCAGAGACACTATCTTGAAGTGTCCTCCTTGGGGTAATCTAGAGGAGATTAATTCTTAGCAGGTAAATTAACTAACATCTTGAGACAATCAGACCACTTTAAAGCATTTCTGGTGAGACAGTTAAATGTGGATTGTATCTAAAATCATCGGTCATGTATGACAGCCATGACTACAAGCTAAGAGAAATGTAGATACAGGTGAGAAACAGTCATTCTTCTTTTGCTCTTCTTTTCCAGGGAAATATTGCTCACCAGCAATAGTCTGTGCAGCTTTCTAGTCAGAGTAATACTCTTCAAGACAACAAAGAACATATTTTCAATTTTATAAACCAATGAAAGCTTGAGACATAAAGAACTCTTGAGAATATACTCAAAAACTATAATAAATCAGATGCAAGAAAGATGAATGTTAATAAGCTGCCTGAGCATAAAGTAAACACCAGAAAGAACTGCAGCTGCCTGTAGTGGGGAAGAATTAATAAAATGGTCAGTCTCTGCAGGGAAGTATTTGCTATGTAAAAGGAAGTATTGCATATTTCAGCTCGTTGAGACGATCAGAAGTTCTTAAGAGGAATGTCCCTTTTATTCTTATGGTCACCGAGTTGCCATAACTTCTGGGGATATATCTGTTGTGCTTTTGAATGCTTGGGTCAGAAGAGGTGGTGGTTTTGATGAAGAAGAAAGGGAACCATGGACAGGCAGGGGAAACACCGAAAGAAGAATTTCCCCTATTCTGCTTTATTGATCTTTTTGCTGTTGTGGTGGGTTGACCTTGGCTGGACACCAAGAGCCCAACAAGCCTCTCTATCATTCCCTTCCTCATCAGAAGAGGGCAGGGAAGAAAATAAGATGGAAAAAAGCTCGTGGATCAAGATAAAGGCAGTTTAATAAAGACAAAGCAAAAGCTTTGTGCAGAAGCAGAGGAAAACAAAAGATTTATTCTCTACTTTCCATCAGCAGGTGATGTCCAGACACTTCCCGGCATGTAGGGCTTCAGTATGCATAGCAGTTGCTCCAGAAGACAAACATAATAACAAATGCCCCCTGCCTCCTCCTCCTTTCTCTTATTTTTTATTGCTGAGCAGACGTCACATAGTCGGAATATCCCTTCAGTCAGTTTGGGTCAGCTGCCCAGGTTATGTCCCCTCCCAAGATTTTGCCCACCCCCAGCCTACTGGTGAGGGGGGAATGTTAGAGAGACAGCCTTGATGATGTGCCAGTGCTGCTCAGCAGTAGCCAAAACACTGGTGTGTTATCAACACCTTTCTAACTACCAATACAACGTACAGTACTACAAGGGCTGTTATGGGGAAAATTAACTCCATCTCAGTCAGACCCAATACAGCTGTATATAGGTACAAGAAGATTGGTCAGTGTCTAGCTTTTCTGAGATTAACATCTGTGATAGACTTCTTTTTTGCTTCCCATCCTTTCATCCACACTTGGGTTTCACCTGTTGTTTATGTAAAATTATCATTTCAGATGGACTCTTGTTCCCTATTCACACCTAAGAGTTTAATAGATTTGGTTGATGTGGCACAATCCTTGTTGTGTACTCCATTTTCATCCTGATATTGCTTCTGTTTGAAGCTGAGCTATCACTTGTGGGAACAATTAAATCTATTTTATTTACTCCATTGCAGTCATCTGACATAGTTAAAGCTATTTCTTTCACATCCGCAGTCACATGCCTGAAATACACTGATTCTTCTGCTAGCTGGAGTTACTGCCAAAGTAATGGAAGTAATGAAATAATCTGATAAGATTTCAGTAAACTACATCTTATGTATGGGGAATATAAGTCGACAGGCATGGAGTTACAGAAAATAAGTCTTATTAAGCAAACTGTTTACCTATTTTTTTGGTGCAGTTTCAGATTTAGTCAGTAAAAACTAGCAAATATGGTAAACTTACTGGAGTTTGAGTTGACATCATGGAAGTTTTTTAAAAATGGTTAGTATCAACAACCTGGTATTAATTGTTCAGAAATGTTGATAAGAAGGTGCCAAAAGATGGAAGTTCATGAATTTTTTTTTTTTTTTTTAATTAAAGGGAGGTTTTTTTCCAAATGAAGTTGTGCAAGGCTAAAGATAAAGTCTCATGGTACTCAGCATTTTTACCAGTCATTAGGAAGTAAATACACATGATGCATAAAATCTCAGATGGCAAGAAGTGATGAGAAAAGCCCAGTCAGGGTGTGGACTAGGGAAAGCAATGGATCTGAAAAGGCTAACACATCATAATGGAAAAACATTTGGAAGTGAGTCCCTAGTACAACGGTATGGCAAGGGTGGAGGGAAGCCCTGCATGAAGAACTCGTTAGAGAGACAATTTTCTGTTGGTATGTGGATCTGCTGGAAGGAAAACACAGGAGTGCATAAACAATCCAGGAGATTTCTGGTGTGAACTGGTGGCAACTGGAAGCTGTTTCCAAATATATGGATAAGAAATTTATTTGGAATAGTCAGCATGGATTTACAAAAGGAAAATCATTCCTGACCAACACGATAGCCTTCTGTGATGAGACGACTGGATCATTGATGGAGAGCAGTAAATGTTGTTTATCTTGACTTTAGCAAGGCTTTTGACACTCGCATAACACTTCATAGACAAATGAGTGAAGTACACACTGATTAGTGAACAGTGAGGTGCACTGAAAAACTGGCTGAACTGCCAGGTTCAAAGGGTTGTGATCAGCAGCACAAAGTCTATCAGGAGGCCAGTCAGTAGGGGGATGCCCAGGGGTCAACACTGTGGACACTACTATACAACATTTATAATAATAACCTAGATGGTGGGGCAGAGCACACCTTCAGCACATATCATACAAAACTGGGAGGAACAGCTGACACACCAGATGGTTGTGCCACCATTCTGAGGGACTTGCACAGGCTGGAGAAATGGTCTAATAGAAACCTCATAAAATTCAACAAACGAAAATGCCAAGTTCTGCCTCTATGGAGGAACAACCCCAGGCACCAGGTCAGCGTGGCAGTGACTGGCTGAAAAGGAGGTTTGCAGAGAAGGACCTGGGGGTCCTGCTGGACAATAAGTTGGTCATGTGCCAGAAATGTGCCATTTAATGGGTTGGTTTTTTGTTTGTTTGTTTTCTCCACTTTTAAGCCAAAAAGATACCTGGATGTTGAGACAGGCTAAACAGAGTTTGAGGAACTTCAGTGCCATATGATGATTTATCAGATGGTAAAGGGACACAGTCATTCCTTGTCCTTCCATTTTTCCAGTCATGACCTAATGCTGAGGAGGAAATAATGTGGTGTAAGAACTGTCCTGTTGATTGCACATTGCTTCAGGACATGGGAGAGCAGGGGAGTCCTTGGGAAATAAGAGGGGAGTTGTTAATTCTTTTGGGTTTGAATTGCACGAAGTTTGTAACAACTGTGTTACAACACTTATGAGAAAACATATGTACCTACATTGATATTCATAGAAACAAGTGGTAATATTAATACTTCCATGTTGTCTATATAAGGCTGGTTCCACATGAATTCAGATGGAACAATACCAACATCTTAATCATAAGGAACACTTTAAACCACTGTTAAATGAGTGGTATAAAGTTATAGATGCACATATTGCATCCGAATACTGAAACTGTCAATCTTGATTTAGTGTATTATGCAAGGCTGATGTAGTCTCAGCCAAGAACATATAGCTGTGTGCATCCGAGATCTGGATTCAAGCCCTTGTGGTCCAGAGGAAGTAGCCCTATTCTCCTGATATGAGAGAGATCTCTGAATTAGTAGTCTTACCAGGGAGGGCTAAGTTAATAGACTGTGCAAACCTGGGGGTGAGCAGAGTAAATCTCACCAATCTGCTAGATCAAGGCAGGATATTTGTGATCAGTACATCACCAGCACAGGGAACCTTTTCATTACTTGGGCACAGCACAAAAATAGACTGTAACTTTTGCATTTATCCTTGCAGTTGTTCATTATCAGGTTAGCGTTCCTACATCCAACTTCTGATACCCAATCTTAGAGATTGGTCTCTCTCCCGTTATACAGCATTCATACTGGATTAATCTGGTACAGAAGGGTCAAAGGTTTTTGCCACCTCTTGTAGATTCCTGACTACACCGGCAACATAAGTAATGGATTATTTTCCTGAATTCTTGTTCTAAAATTAGTAACTTAAATTTTAAACTACCTCTCATTTTGATGCTTGAAGAAATTATTACATGCCAGTCCACAAGAAAAAGGATATCCTCAGAGGAGCATCTTTTCTCCAAGAAGTTGGGAGACCAAAAAGCTACCTGCATCTCCGTTTGTGGGGAAATGAACAAAAAGATATGTGGGTTTGGCTGAAATGTAAAACTGCTAAGAATCCTTTTTAAAGGGTCTTCAGTAACTTTTGTCTTATTAAGAATTATTTTGAAGTTCTTAAACAAATTTTCAGTGATTAAGATAGCTCCAGTCATGACATGATGCTCTTGTTAGTTTCAGCAAGCCATTTCTTAATTTTTCTGTAAAGGAGCATAATTCGGTGCACACCGCTTCAGAGGTTAAATTACATTCCTGATCATTTTTAAATAAGTTTTAAATCAGTTTACCAAGTATTGCACAGTAGAGAACAGTGATGTCAAAAAAAGCTTTCTCTGCTTAAGATACGATTTGCCTCTTGATGATTAATTTTTATTATATATGACACACTCTGGAAAAAAATTTTTTCACTGCTAAGATGTAAGAAAGCATAGAAAAGCTCCTGTACCTGGATCATAATCTTCCTGTTGAAAGTAGGAGTTTGTCCCTGACAATCTAAGAGTCACTAAAAGGATGGAGATGTCTTCCAATGTTTCTGAAGATCACATGGCTTTCAGTTTAAGAGAGTAGTTTTCTGTATCTCACTGGACAGGGACAGATGGGATTTTTTGTAGAAACTCAGCCCTTCACCAGGTCACCAAATGGAAAGCAGAACAGATGTTTTTAAGAAGCAGAAAGATGAGTCTTAAGCATGGCTTTTTTAAGGACTGGAACGGTCCTTTAAACAACTTGGACCTCACAAGGTGTGAGGTCTCTGACTTCCTCCAACAATATGTGAAATCAGTTGCCGGAATGAAAAAATGTAGCATTCCTGCCCTAATTCTATCACCATTACTTACACTAAGTTGCATTTTTCTATTGACATCCTGCACAGAGTGAGTGCAGGGAAAGTTCCTACTCATTGTAAGTGCTGGGAGCTGTGTTTAGTATCTAAACAATAAATTTATATAAACATGTCATCAAATACTCTATAGGATACTTCCACTGAGAAAGTAAAATGTGTCTGTCTTTCTCTTTAAGAATGCATTAAGAATACAAAATCAGATGCCACACATAAACCTCTTTTTCATATCTAAATAAAGGTTCTTTACCCCTTGTGATAGCTAGTTCTAAAGACAAGGATAGAAAACATCTTTTTGGGATGGAGACAAGTCAGAATGACTTCTAGAAGAGAAAATAGTCCAAGAGACAAATCTGCCAGAAGTCTGGAGTAGACCAGTGAAAGTTGTTAAAGCTCACACTTTATTTGAACACAGAAAAGAGAAAGATCAAATGCCTTGAAAGAGACTGTTAAGAAAATTGAATAGACATAGGTTAGTAGAGTGCAGTTATGGATCAGACTCTGTCTATGGAGACAGACAAAAATAGAAATAGGTGGCTAATTGGCAAGATTGGTGACTGAAAGCATGATAGCAGACAAAATTCAGCCTTGGCAAAGGACACATCATGGGACTATGTAAATTGAAATGTTCATGCACATTATAAGGTTCTAGATGAACTGATTAGTTTTAGCTATAAATATGTATACAGTTATATACATATACATGCATACACACACTCCTATATTTTAACTTCCTATCCATTACAATACTCTGTAGCTTTCATGATGCTGTTGCCCTATCCAAAGATCAGTCTTCCAGATAGTTTTATTGTCTTGTTTCTGTTTCTCTTTCCTATAAAGTTCTTCATCCTTCTAGTAGGGAGAAGTCTCAGACCCACCTATAACTTCTACCCTGAATGCCAAGGCATGAGGGGAGTAAGACAGTCATGCAAAGCTGAACGTATATATTTGTCTATCTTTTCTGCAGGTTTATTAAGTAAGTAGCATAGAAATAGTGTGTAATATTTTTTTTCACAGTTCTCCAACTGCATTAACTCTAAATACAAAACTATTCATGAATTAGGCTTTGTCTTCCATAGGATATAAATGTCCATTAATATGAAAACAAAATGCACTGCATATTATCCATCTTCCTTAATGTAATTCTCATGAACACACTGGACCTACATGAGGAATCATCTTGTTTTCTATCTTCTTTGAAATACATGTAAACGCTTCTATTCTATTCTACTCTACTCCTATTCTATTCTATTCTATTCTATTCTATTCTATTCTATTCTATTCTATTCTATTCTATTCTATTCATCTCAGTGCAAAACTAATTCTCTGTTGTATTCATAACCGTGGAAACAACCACATTTGGTACTGTGCAGGAAAATCTCAATGTGATTGTGTCAGATATTTGAGATAAGACCTTTTCAAGAAGACATTGAAGGACTCTTTCTCTGACCTAAATAACAGACCTGGGAGGAAAAGTTTTAAGTGAATGGTATAAAACAAGTACTTCAGAAATGCCCCTTGAAGACAGATGCTGCAGCCCTAATATTGAGACAATTTCAGTAATCCATTCACTATTCTTTTCCTGTTTGCTGAGGTCACTCACCATCTACTTGAACTACCCAGCTCCGTGGCTTTACAAGTCAGCTTGTTTCTCAGTTCAGGAGAAAAAAATATCTTTTGAAGTTACCAGAGCAACCAGCTCCGAATTGCAGAACATTGTCTAGGCAATACAGATAGTCTTTATTTATATTCTTTCTATTTTTATAAAACAACGTATCCTCTAAGATGTGGAGCTATTTTCTCTCATTAATTATGTGCAATTTTAAATTTATTTAAACTATCATAAAAAAGACGACAAGTGAGACTGTTGGCACAAAAAAAGCAGGGTCCAGAATGTCCAAACATACACTCTGTGGAAGGGGTAGGACTGCAATTTGCATTAATTACACACAAATCAGTGGCTGCCTTGTCAACTAGTCTTGATCATCCCTCTTCTGGCTCACACTGTCTGAATACTGCTCTTTTCAGGCCCATGCCTCTTCCGAGCTCATCTCTTTTGCTGTGTAGCCCCTCCACCAATGCACCCCTGCCCTTTCCCCCCTGCCCCATCTGCTTCCTGCTCCTTCCACCATCTCAGGGCTCTTATTCAAGTCCTAGCTCCTTGTCCATCCCTTCATTCAGCCAGATCTGAATGCCTCCCTGCTTCCAACATGTTAAATCTTCCCCTAGTCCTTTTCGTTCCCTTCTTCCCAGAGCTGAAAAACTCACTTTAATCCTCTTCCCATTTCACTCATTCACCTTGTCCCACAGCATCTTTGGGTCTGAGCTGGCAGTAAAAATAGATCTTCCAACTGATATTTTACTTCCTTTTCTTCCTAATCTCTCTTTCCCTTCATGGTCCCGGCCCACCTCGTCCTCTGCTTCTCTTTCCCTTTCCATTCTCTCTAGTCTCTATGTGACAACCTGCTCTCCTCCTTGCTGCCTGCTTTTTTATTCCTTCTGCTAACCTCTGGCCTAAAACAGGAGACATCCTCCCCTTAGGTAATATTCCCAGAGCATTTCAGTGAGAAAGGGAACCTAAAGATGTGTAGTCCACTAAAATCTGGTGGAGAGAGGAGACGAAGAAAACAAACTAAGAAGCATGCTCAAAAGATGTTTGGTTTCCATATGTTTTTGATAACTTTGAATGATATTTCTGTTGAAAGGGAAAATGTGTCATAAAATGAAGTAAAATTTTTAACTGTTGTGGTTTAAACCCAGAGGGCAACTGAACACCATGCAGCCTCTTGCTCACTCCCTTCCCCTCAGGGATGGGGAGGACAAAATAAAAAAAAGGCTCAGGGATCTAGAAAAGACAAGGAGGGGTGACTCACCACTTATGGTCATGGCCAAAAGACAGACTCAGTTTGGGAAGAAAAAGAACATCAATTTAATTTGAACACCACCACCACTAACACTAATTTACCAATCAAACAGAATAGGACAGTGAGAAATGCAACCACATCTTAAAAACACCTTCCCCCAACCCCTCCCTTCTTCCTGGGCTCAGCTTTGCTCCAGATTTCTCTGTCTCCTCCTCCCACAGTGGTGCAGGGGGGAAGGGGATGGGGGTTGCGGCCAGTTTGTCACCCATTGTTTCTGCTACTCCTTCCTCCTCAGGGGGAGGACTCCTCACACTCTTCCCCTGCTCCAGTGTGGGGTCCCTGCCACAGGCTGCAGTCTTCCCAGCAACAAAGTGCTCCAGTGCAGGCTTCTCTCAGAGTTGTCTTCTTCAGGTGCAACCATCTGCTCCAGCATGGGGTCCTCCACGGGATGCAGGTGGGCATCTGTTCCACTGTGGACCCCCATGGGCTGCAGAGGGACAGCCTGCCCTCTCACCATGGGCTGTGGGGGAGTCTCTGCTCCAGTGCACTTCTCCCTCCTCCTCTTCCTCCTTTCTTTAACTGACCTTGGTTTTTGAATAAGTGTTTCCCTCCCTCCTCCTCCTTCTCTCAGGTTTTCCTTCTTAAATATGTTATTACAGAGGCACGACCACTGTCACTAACTGGCTCGTCCATGGCAGAGGCAGGTCCAGCTTGGAGCCAGGGTTGCTTCTAGCAGCTTCTCACAGAGGCCACCCCTGTAGCCCCCTCCCCGCTACCAAAAACCTGCCACACACAAACCCAACACAGTAATGAAGGCCAATATATTCTGTATGCTTTTTGAGAAGTCTAGTGAAAGGTCTTGGAAGAAAAGATTCTGCAATAACAGAGCAATGTTGAGGACTGTTAGGAAAATTATTTTTCTAGGATCATGGGAAAATCTAGTTTGGAAGGGACCTCTGGCTCCTGTCTGGTCCAGCCTCCTTGTCAGGACTGTCTTCAGAGTTAGATAAGGTTGTTCAGGGCAACCTCATAAGGTCATTGAAACCCTTGGGGCTTTCAGCAGGGTTTGAAAAGGGTTATATTTGTCCAGTGCTTCAAGTAAAGAGGGACAGCTGTTACTGTCATTGATTTCAGTGTTGTTGTGTGGCAAGAAAAGGAGCATCCTAGAGTAAATGTGGGTGGAGACTGAGAGATACAGACTCAGCATCTACACACTGGGAGAAGCCCAGAGTTAAAGGCTGACTTCTTATCTGTGTGAGGGCATCTATGGACATAGAGTTAGGACAAGCTAGAAGAAGAGTTATTGGACCAAAGACTCTGTTACATGAGGAAGGAACTAACTGAACTTCCTAACAGACTGTGCTTCCTCTGGATATCCATAACCTTGTTTTGTGGGTGTACAGACTCAGTGTTTAAGGATCAGGAATGATTGCTATGTCTGTGCAGAATTCAGTTTCACCTTTTTACCATGGAAAACATGGTAAATGAGAATGAACTTGTTTAATCCAAAGTTTGGTAACATGAACATGGCAGTCTGGCTGCAAAAAGCAGAGGAGTGGGAGAGCCCTGGTGTCAGACTCCTCAGAGGGAGGTAGTTTGTCCTCTGTCCTTGTCCAAGAAGCATCTTGCTCTAGAAGCCAGTGCTGAGCATCCTGAATCACCATGAAAAACACCATGTGTTGCAAATGAGCTTTCCATAGCTTCAGGGTGTCCTTCACCATGTTGATTAGAAAGGGCTTTGGGATGAGGAAACAACCTGATCCATGTGTGCACAACACATGGCAGGGCTACATGAAATCAAAAGGATGTTTAAGCAACACACTACACACAAGAGCTTGTCGTAAGAGCATCGACAGAATCTGTTATAAACCTCAGATGTTACTTTCATAATGAGACCTGGAGAAATCTAACTGACCTAGCCATCATCTGATGTGGTATGATGTACCACAACATAGGGATATGCTGGAATGTGTGGGAAAATTCCTGCAGCAGTCAGCCCTGATCTCACAGTAGAGCTCACTACCCTGCTGTGGCTGGGTTTGCACCCCAGTGCTTTCTTCACTGGAAACTGATTTTATCCCCTTCTCCCTGGGATAGTTTTCTATGAGGGAGGATCTGGTCATTCTTTTACATTTAATTTGCTTATTCACATATGTGTTTCCTTTACTTTCTTGCTTTTTCCTCTTCTATCATTCCTGTCTTCAGATAATTTGGATCTAATTAAACGCAATTATGCCCGTAGTAAAAGAGTTATTTATTCAAGATGATCCTTTCTGGCTCTACTTCAGATCTTACAGGGATTGTACATTCACCCACTCATCCATTATTAAACAGAAAGCACCATGCTTTCAAACAAGTTAGTTCTAGCAAACAAAAAGCTTTCATAAATCAACTTAAAACATATTAATTATAGTATGGCAATTGGAAAATACTGGGGTATTTGCTGTATCACATTTGTTCGTTCACATTAGTGACATCTCATCAGCTCAAAATGCACTAACAGCAAGAATCAAAAGAAACCCAAGTTAGATGTTTGCTAGAAATGTTTGGGGTTTTCTCTGTTGTAGTAGATTTTTGGTACTGAGGACAGGAAATATAAATTGGTAACAGTTGCAAAGCTAACTGCACCAAACAATGTAATTTAATGGTATAATAGCAATAATACTGACTGATGCCAGAGTAATTTGCTGATATGAAACAGACACAAATTTAAAGGCATGATATAAATAGTGTTGGAAGAACTGGACATGTATAGTGGAGTGAATAATCAAATATAAATTTCAGGTGTCTGAAAGACTAATATGGCTAAAACAGGGCAGGTAAAATAGAGTGTGAGAGCTATTCAAGGATTGACTCTCATGTTGAGATTTTCCAGAGGAGGTGAACAAAGGCAGCAGGAAGAGAGGGCTCTGTGTTTGGGTAGAACTGAGGGATCCCCTCTTTCATGGTAATAAACGATGGTGCTATGTCAGTGAACCTGCAGTCTCTGCACAAAGACTTCAGGATGGCTAGAAAAAAATGAAATAACTATTCTGTAATTATATCTGTGTGGTAGGTTGACCCCAGATGGATGCCAAGTGCCCACCAAAGCCTTTGTATCACTCGTCTTCTCAGCTGGACAGGGGAGAGAACATATGACGAAAAGCTTGTGGGTCGAGATAAGGACAGGGAGAGATCACTCAGCAATTGCTGTCACAGGCAAAACAGACTCAACTCGTGGAAAATAATTTAATTTATTGCAAATCAAATCTTAAAACACCTTCCCCCCACCCCTCCCTTCTTCTCAGGCCCAACTTCACTCCTGATTCCTCTACCTCCTCACCCACAATGTCATGGGGAGAATGGGATTGGAGTTTGTGGTCAGTTCATCATCTGTTGGCTCTGCCACTCCTTCCTCCTCTGGGAGAGGACCCCTCACACTCTTCCCCTGCTCCAGCATGAGGTCCCTTCCACAGCAGACAGTCCTTCACAAAATTCTCCAATGTGAGTCCTTCCCACAGGCTGCAGTTCTTCACAGACTGCCCCAGCTGAGTCCCTTCCACAGGGTGCAGTCCTTCAGGAACCGGCTGCTCCAGCGTGGGTCCCCCACAGGGTCACAAGTCCTGCCAGCAAACCTGCTCCAGCGTGGGCTCCTCTCTCCACGGGTCCACAGGTCCTGCCAGGAGCCTGTTCCAGTGTGGGCTTCCCACCAGGTCACAGCCTCCTTTGGGCATCCACCTGCTCCAAGTGTGGAGTTCTCCATAGGCTGCAGGTGGAGATCTGCTCCACCATGGACCTCTGTGGGCTGCAGGGGCACAGCCTGCCTCACCATGGTCTGCACCAGGAGAATCTCTGCTCCGGTGCCTGAAGCACCTCCTCCCTCTCCTTCTTCACTGACCTTGGTGTCTGCTCTCATATATTCTCACTCCTCTCTTTGGATGCAGTTGCTGTTGCACAGGTTTTTTCCCCCTTCTCAAACATGCTATCCCAGAGGTGCTACCACCATCACTGATGGGCTTGGGCTTGGCCTTGGCCTTGGCCAGTGGCAGGTCCGTCTTGGAGCCGTCTAGGCATTGGCTTTATCAGACATGGGGGAAGCTTCTGGCAGCCTCTCAGAGAAACCAGCCCTGCAACCCCCAGCTACCAAAACCTTGCCATGCAAACCCAATACAGTCTGACAAACCAATGTTCGCTATCCTTCCATTTTCTGTTAAAGATTTGCTATCTTTCTTCCCAAATATTTGCCATTAAGTTAATTTTTTGTGGCCATATTTAACACTCCTGATAAACAGAATATCCATATACACATCCATATCCATCATTTCAACTATATATCTGACATGTACACTTTCTTCAGCTTATGTAGAATTACCTTTTTGAAATCTGGGAGAGTCATAGAGATTAGGTTCATTTTAATGGCAGCGTGAGAATACTCCTTATGTTTTAGATAGAGTTGATAGAATAATTCTCTAAAAAAACCAAACCAACTCAAACTGGTTTTGTTGGGGGTTTTTTGTAATGGCATATTATTCACAAAATTCAGCCTACTGAAGGCTTTTTCCTTTTTCAAAAATGCTTCATTGTGACTACTTGTTACTTGCTGATCGTGATTTGCTCTTTGAGTTGTGTAGAATTTCTGTTTATGATTGGTGACTGGCATTTTTAAAAAATGAGACTAGTGAATGAAAAATAGTGAATTACTTCCAGCCCTCTCTCAGTGAAACAATTGTCCATGCTAAGCTTCATTAAATGTTTAGTAGTCACATAAGCATTTATAAATAAATGGGTGACCATCTGACCACTCAGAAAACATTAATGATTATCATACCATGAAAAATTATGCACAGAACTCAGTATGCTCTATTAAGAGAATATTTGAGCAATGGTGTTTGCAATATTGAAAACCAGAAAATGGAAATCTGCAGTTCCAAACTTATGTTTTCCATCATCATCTTTCTTTCGTAAATGTCCAGTCAATGAGTGCCCTTTAAATTTCAATGTCACATTTTGACAACAAAACGCAAGAAAGACATGTTTTGCAAGTGCTTTTTGCAATGAAATGATATCAACCAATGTTCTATAGTTTTGCTCAGTGTTACAAATGCTTTGTCAAAATACTGCTTCAGTCAAATCTAAGGTTTTATTTTAAGGTAACACCGAAATATTTAAGCAAACAAGTAGGCTGCTGTTCTAAGAAATGCATTTTCTGGTTTTCAGAGCTGTGCAACAGAATATTACTCATTATCCCTGATTTATTCATTGTAGTTAGTTATTAGCCAGGTCTATTGAATTTCCTAGCAGGATGCCATTCTATTTTAAAGGCATATGTATGTTATAGCAACCTTTAATTTTCTGGTCTTTTAGAGTATAAAAGCCCTAATTGTTGTTGGTTAACAAAGCTGTAATTGTGCTAAACTTTGTCATTTTATTGTCTTCCACTGAATGCCTTGTGAATGACATCTTCAATACAATGTTATAATTAACCTTGTTAATGAATCAGACCAACATATAGCTTGGAATAACCTTCTCAAATTTTAAGAGCTGTCTTTCTTATTTCACTTCTATGAACAAAGATGACTACAACACCTGTGCTGTTTGTGGTTTTGCATATAAAATTGCTCTGCTGAAAACTCTGTGAATAACTGGGTATTCAGAGGTTTAAAACACTTTTTTTGGTGTTTTGAGGAATGAAATCTATATCTGAGTTTTATCAAAATTTCTTGATTTCCTACCATATTTCTTTTGATAAGCTACAGCTAAAAACAACTCATAGTGAATAACTTAAGAAAATATAGTTCTCACTTAATCTCATTTAAAATATCCTTAGGATTTTCAAGGGCCAGAAAAGCAGATTAAAAATTCTTTTACAAATCATATGAGATATTGCATATTAAAGCACAGATTAATTACTTGTCTTTGATAAATTACTTCTGACACATGTAATTAAAGAAGAAGATTCGATCATTAACTTCAATCAGTGTGAAAGCACACTTAAAAAGAGCAAATTATAATGCACAAAGGATAATGGCCTAATGGCATTTTTTGTTTTTTAAAACACCTTTTACTGGAAAATCTTTATTAAAAAGTCATTGTATATATCTGATTTTTCATACTTCTAAATCCATAAATCACTGAAACAATATGAAAGGGAAAAATAATGCTTGCAACAGATAAAAACAAGCTTTGGAGGGAGAACTGACATTATAATCATTGTATGGTACATATATGTAACACACATCTGTGTTGTTCTAACAGGCTGATATCTGACACTGCTAGTTATTGAACAGACACGAAGAGAAAAATCAGTCTCTGACTCAGAGAAAAGTTTGTGACATTAGAACTGCATTGCTTTGTGATTGCATCACATTGCAAGGAAAAAGGTGCTATACTTATGTCAGAGAAAGGCTGATACCTCTTAGTCTGATTAAATGCCTTGCTAAGGAAAAATGCAGTGATTTTCAATGAAATGACTGCCTTGGAGTATCTCATGCACTGACTAATCCTAATGAAGTGGCTTCTACTTCAAAGTGGCCGGTAAAAACTGACTCTGTCCCTAACAACCCACATTTTAATGGTGTTACTCTATTTCTTTAGGATACTAGTTATCATCTGAATATTGTGCCATTGACTACTACCAGACTTATTACTATTTAACCCAGTAGTCCAGATGATTTTCAACCCACCCAAGTGTCTGTTTGTCCAGTGCACACTTATTTAGCATTTAGACTATATTCAAAGTATATTATATTTTATTATACCAAATTCAAAATGTCTCCAAGGATGGAAACTCCACAGCTTCCCTGGAAAACCTGTGACAGTGTTTGACCACCTCCCTGGCAAAGACTTTTTTCCCCTTGTACCTAACTGGAATTTCTCTTGTCACAACCTGTTTCTGTTGTCTCTCCTCCTTCACGCTGAGGAGCCTTCTCTGTATCTTCCCATGAGGTGGTTGAAGACAGTAATAAGATGTCTCTAGAGCCTTTTCTTCTTAAGGCTGAATAAATCCACTTCTTTCATGCTCTCTTCTTATATCATAATCTTCAGCACTTTGGTCACCTTGATGGCCTCTGCTGGACTCACTCCAGTATGTCTGTGTCTTTCTTGTGCACATTACCCCAGGTGTGGTCTCACAGTCACCAGACTGATAGGAATAATCACTTAGTAGTAAACCTAACCTGTTGTTGCCCTACTGTCGACCGCCCCTCTCCTTCTCAAAAAGTGCTGATTCACATGGAGTCTGGGAACAGGTTTTGACTGTGAAGACTTACACAGAAAAGGCATCAGATGTCTCAGCCATCTCCATATCATGCTTTACTAAATCATTTTTGTAGTCTGTCCTTTTTCCCAATCCTCATACTATTTTTTTTTAAATTTTATTTTTATTTTATTTCATGAAGAAGGTCTTCAGCCAAATTTCCTGGGTTGCTCCTGCTCTCTCAGTAAGGTATTATTTGTTTATTTGTTTTAAATCAGCCAGCTCTTCTGGGCACCATTCCTCTGATGGCAGCTTCCCAAAGGACTCTGTCCAGAAAAGACTTAAAAAAGCCAAGGTCTGTTTTAAGGAAGTCAGAGTCCTACCTCTGCTGCTTATCTTCACATCTTTCCTCCACATCCTGAACTCAGTTGCACCATGGTCACTGCAGCCCAAATTGTTGTGTGTGACCACACTGCTCAACAGTTATCCCTTGCTTATGAGCAGTGGTCAAGTACACCATTTCCCCTGACTGCCCCCTCTGCATTTGCATCATTAAAAGCATAGCAACATTCTGGGTTGCTTGCACAAAGCTGTGTTGACCTCTCTGTAGATGCCCGTATTGTTGAAATCCACCATGAGGACCAGAGCCTGCAACTGGGAAACTTCTCCAAGTCATTTGTGGAAAAGCTTCACCCAGTTCATCCTTTACATCAGGCACTCTATAACAGACCCCCAACAGATTGTCCCCAGTAATTCTTTGCCTTCTGTCTGGACCTTCAAGCTCTCAGCAGGGAAAAGAGGACACAAATTTATGTCTCTTTTGTTGATCTCTGATAGAGACAAATGGAGATAAATCTGAAGGATCAGTGGCCAGCCCTGATAGATACTTATTTTGTGAGAGTTTTAATATGCTCAAGAGCTGTTTTCCTAATAAATTAGGACTAGTATATATATATAAAGGGGGCTTATAAGAAAGATGGGGACAGATATTTTAGTAAAACCTGTTGCAATAGGACAAGGGGTAATGATTTTGAACTAAAATATTCAAACTAGATATAAGGGAGAAATTTTTTACAATGAGGGTGATGAAACACTGGAACAGGTTTCCCAGAGAGGTAGTAGATACCCCATCCCTGGAAACATTCAAGGTCAGGTGGGACAGGGCTCTGAGCAACCTGATCTACTTGAAGATGTCCCTGCTTATTGCAGGGGGGTTGGACAAGATGACCTTTAAAGGTGCCTTCCAACCCAAATTATTCTATAATTCTATGATAAAGTGGAGAAAGGTTCTGACTGTAATGGTGTTTGATTCTAAGCCTAACTATTCCTAAAAGTTTCTGGAGAAAGATAACACTTTTGGAAAGCAAAAGCTGGAGCTCGGGCACTAAGGGCAGGAGAATCCATCTGGCAAGCCAGTGAGAAAACTGTTAAAAGATCTCTTGTGGGCAGGAGACAGAAGAAGCTGGAAACTGATCTAATTGTCAGTATTACCAGCTTTCTTGCTGAGAACTGGAACATCAGTGTGGGAAATGGCTGGCAGCAAGGCCAGGTCACCCAAGAACCTCTAGTGCAAGTGTCTGGTGGGACAAGATCAGACCAGAGGGTGCAGGGTGACATGCAGGAGCCCTTGCTTCTCCCCAAGGGTTAACAATCCCAGTGGGTGAGTTTCATGCTACTGCAGGAGGAAAAAAAGCAATTGCTCAAGTTATAATCTCCATTGTCTATAGAATGAGTGCAGTTTATAATAGATGACTAACTTTTAAAAGCCAGAACGAGATAAAATGAATGCCACCTATAAAGGTGAAGTCCTTGCCAAAAGAACAGGAAATAAAAAGCAGCACATTAATTTAACATAGCTTATAATATAGAGGGTGATTGGGATACAGAGCTAAGTACAGCTCTGGCTTCATTTATGGAAATGAAGTTGCATCCACTTACATTAGAACTGCTTATAGCTCCCACTGTCTACATTAAACAACCCCCAGGTCTCACATACCTAATGTGTCCAAAGTTCAAATTCACTTAGCCTTTCCTGACATTTGAAATAGCAATTTGAGGCTTCAATTCTTTCTGTCCTTCTTCATTCACAATTGCTAAATTCTAATTACATTTTTTATTCAAGCAGCAAGCTAGTGACTCTATTAAGCCTGAAGGATTTTTTTCTTTTAAGGAGGGAGTAAAGAGATCTCAAAAAAGCTTAAAACTTCTGATTAAAGATATCAGAAGAAGAGTGTGTTGATTAACTCTACATCTCAGCCTGTTATTTGGTACCATAATCATTAAACATTTTATTCAAGTAGACCTTTTCTATGTGCCTGTTGCTACTCAAACAGGATGACAGGACCACAGGATCACAGGATAATTCAGTCTGGTAGGGACCTCAGGAGGTCTCTAGTCCAACTTCCTGCTCACAGCAGGGTCAGCTCTGAGGTTGGACTGGGCTGCTCAGGGCTTTGAAGAGTGAAAAACTTGTGCCTCTGCTTGACTGTCCTCTTGGGGAAAAAGTTTTTCCTTATATTAAGGGTGAACCTCTCCTGCTTCAGTTAATGCTCATTATCCCTTGTCCTCTCACCCTGCACGTCTGTGATGACCTCCACATAGGCACTGGTGGCTGCTGTTAGGTTGCCCCCAAATCCAACTCTGCTCCAGACTATGCAAGTCCAGCTCTCCCAGACTCTCTTTGGAGGGCAACTGCTACAGCCTCCATCATCTTGGTGTCCCAATAGGAAAATAAAAAGAAGAGAGACCTGAAGAAAACAGTACTATTTTTTTTCTGTAGATTTTGTTGCAGTGTGTATATTTCTTTTGGTCAGCTTGCTTATACAGTTTCTTACCCATCTGGTTACCCACTCACCCTGGCCGTGGTGTCCAAATATGGATACTAGAACATTGTGGGAGACAGTACCAAAACTCTTGCCAAAGTTGAGGCGCATGACATCCCTTGCTCTCTCCTTTTTCACAAATCCATCCATGTTACTGTAGGAGACAATCAGGTTGGTGAGACATGATTTATCTTGGCAAACCCATGCTGACTGTTCCCAGTCACCTTCCTCTCCTTTTTGTTCTCAGAAATGTGCTCCAAGGGGACAGAAATTTGTGCTCAGGGAAAAGTGCAGAGCTGGGGAATGCAAGAAGTCATACCTACCCTTGTGTGCTTTCCCAGTTTCCAGAACACTTCAGGTTAGAGGCTTTCTGAATCAAAATTTGTATCTTTGTATTAATGAACTTTAAAGTATGTTTTCTCCCAGTAATGCCTCTAGTAACTTTTTCCAACCTAATTGAACAGGTAGCATCTCCAACAACCTGACAGTGAGTGTCACATTTTACTTTCACGCTCTGTGAAGATGTAGATGCCTCAACTTTGGGCTTGACAGGCTTCTTCCGATCATCAGTCTTCTCTATATTCAGTGTAGAGAAGTAGGTTCCTAAGTAGGAGGAACAGGCAGGGGTTTTTTTTCCAACTGCAACTGTTATTTTAAACTGTTTGCTTGGAAAAGTAAATAAAAATCTCATTTTTTGAGATGGAGAGAACATGGGATCAAGGACTTGTACAGAATGAAAAGGCTCGTCCCTCCCCTGCCTAGTGACCCTTGTCTGGATTTATCAACATATTCAGGAATCATAACCATTTTTATTTCCATTTAGTTTGTCCTCCGAGTAGAAACACTTCATTGTAATTATTTCATTTACACATACACTTTGCCCAGGGAGAGGTCAGGGAGTTGGAAGTGCAGACTGAATGTCTGGCTAAGCACAATAAATGCAGTACTAAGCAGATTCCATGAGATCCCCAAATCAGACTGTTGGATAATGTCTCTTCTTATGGTAACTCAGATGCATCTTCTTTGTTGTAGGATACCTTCTTTCCAAGGATTTTACAAATACTAAATGCAACCTGCTCTGTTCAGCTCCTGCCATTCAAGATGAGATCCATAATTTGGTCATAACCACTTAATACACAGTTACTCATATAATCTGGACTAGGGCTAACATGCAGAATTTCACTTGAGAGAACAGCAGCTTTACTCACATACCCTTAGACTGTGTTTCAGACTATATACCACAGACAATTTCTGTGTGTGCTTTATAATAACTACTTGAATAACCGTTAATTTATACACCGTTGTCAACTTCATTTTTGCCACTGTATGTGTGACATACTGAAGACTGAGTCATATTTTATATCATAAGGGGTGGATGAGTGCTTTAATGTGTTAATTTTTCATACTTAGTTTTGATTTCATCTAGGTCCAGTGCTTTGAAATTTACATGGGAGTTAACAGTATTGCTGCTTCACCGTTGACCCTGGTCACTTCCATAAACATTTCTGGGAATGGTCGATCTCCTGTAGCTGTTCAGTATTCAGGGCTGAGACTTTATTTATGATTAAACACACCCTCTTTCAAGTTAGATCCCCAAAAAGCTGTCTCTGAAGGCAGGAGACATCTAATACTTGTACTTCATAGAAAAATATGATGTATTGCTGTCAAAATGAAAACATTTATATAGGCATTTAATGATAACATCTGTTCAGGCAGGTGTGTGTGTATGTCTTTAATATGGCTGGATTTCATACATATAAATGGATAGTTGAAGCAGTACTACATTCTTTTAAAAAAGAATCCTTCTTTATATAGAAATAAGGTGTGTGCATGTGAATAAGTATTTTTTAAATATTTAAATAGAAAATATCCTGCTGCTGTTTTATTAGAAAAATCAGCAGGTAATCCTGAAACATCTCATCTGAAATATCTGGACAGGGTACACTTACAAACACAAGGTTTTCATTTCTAAGTATAGAGTCCAGCCAGCAATAACAAGATTTAAGGACAATATTGCAGTTTAAGTAGACATTACAGATACATTTTAAGGCAGCAACTAGAAATTCCAATTACTGTGTACTATGTGGTTCCTTTATATAAGAATACAAAAAAATAATATACTTGAGGGAAACTACATTAATGTAAACCAACTATACTTCTTTGAGAAAAATATTCAACTGAAGAGAAAAAATTAATGAACCTGGTGGCTGAGGTACCAAATAAGTCACACCCGGAAGAGGTAATTTCCTGTAGCTCAGTACCTTTCAAAATATTTTTGTACTTAAATGTTACTTTTTCTTGTGAATTTTAAAATATCATTAACCTAGGGGAGACTGCAAAAATGGTCATGACAGGGATGCTGTGTTTAAACAGAACTTGGAAAAAAATTACAATATCACAATACCATTGGTGTAGAAACTTTAAACTCTTAACTGCAGAGTAGTGGAAGATTACATTATATTTCATCTTGAGTAGTAATTTGAATGGTTTCTATCCTTTGGGAGAAGGGAATAATAAAATTGCGGTTGACTTCCTTGGGGACAGGATTGGGCCCTGTCAGGGTGATAAATCAAAATAATGTATCAGCAGCAGCAGATGGTTGCAACAGATGATTGAATAAGCACTATGTTTCATTTTTATGAAATATGTTTTTTTAAATGTACAGCTTGTCAAGATATTAAATCCGACTCAGATGAATTCTAAAATGTGCTATAATTTCATTACGGCATGTGGGGGGCAATTTACTTGCCAAATTAATCTCTATAGCAATAATATTATACAACAGTAACACAATACATATATTTATTCAAATTCAGAAAAAAAATAGTGTTGATGTGTGTAAGAAGAATGTGATAGAAATAAATAAAGAAAGGCCAAAGGGACAGTAGGAAGAGTTTTTTAAAAAATACCCACTCTCCCTCTAGGACTCTTTGCTCACACTACAAAGTCATTTAGGTACCTATTCCCTGTGAAACTGGGGGAGTTTGTCTTCTAAAAATGGTGAGGCACCTACATACCTTTGCGGATATGTCTCCCGCACACAGCTGAGTAGGGTGTTATATGTAAAACATAGCACTGAAATGTAATGGATGTTTTGACTGATCCTGTCAACACACACTATAGACAGTAACAACTGCATACATCCCTATGGCTACTACATACACGGCTGGGATTTCCCAGCTAGATAGAAGTGTGAAGCACTCTGAGTGCACAGGCAGGGAGCTCAATCTCTGCTGGAGGCATAAACAGCTGCTCATTCAGCAGAAAAAATAACCTGTGCTTCTACAGCTATCTACCAGACATCCAACAGCTCCAGTCAGGTGTTCCTTGGCAGTTCTGAATGGGCTTGCAGGTACTTGTGCACCCTGGGGAAGGTGTCAAGGGCTTTCACGTCCTTCTGAACAAGCCTAATAGTGTTTTATTACTACACCCCTGTAGTAGTATGCCATAATGACTACTTGGCCTTGCATAGAAGCTGTGTTTATACTATCTGAATAAAATACCAAGGCATTGCCTGCCCTCTGCCTTAAGCATGGCTTGCACCCACACAGCTAACATTGTACATCCAGCTAGGATGGCTTCACCGAGTGCATCTCAGTGACTTTCAAAACAAATATGCACTGTGGACTTCTCCTCGTGCTTCAGATTTTTGGAATATCACTATCCCCCAGTCTATTGTGGGGGGAAATCAGTGTGCTCAGGCCAACGCATGAAAGGAATAGTGCTAAAGATTTAACAGTGCACATAGTCATATAACATGCTTGATCGCAAGGCTGAACTCTCTTCAGTTCAAATATGTTTAAATATGTCAGGAGAGGAAGGAACTTTAGTCATGGACACAAGTTAATTTAGGAAGTCACATTAGCTGAGAAAGATCCTCTTTTTCAAAGTGTTAAATTTATTTAACTGCAGGACTCCAGGAACAAAAAGGCTTACCAGATTTATAATCTCTTCCCTAGATAAAGCAAACTAGACATCAAAAGTTTATTACTGGAGCAGATTTATGCATACAAACTCAGTGTCTGAAAACTGTGTATTTGGTGTGCTCATGGCTGAAAGAAGACATTAACCAAACTTAGTGCAAGATTGAGCTGTGCCTTTTAAAAGGCAGTATAAGAAATTATTGGGACAATGTGTCAGTCACTGTGGGGTGTTTTTTGTTACTGGAAGACTTGAAAGCAATACAGGACAGCTTTCTACAAGCAAGGGTTAAACCAAGGTTTCTAAGCTGAATACAGGAGTTACTGGATAAAATTCTGAGTCACATAAAAGATCAGACAATTCATTGGTGGACACAAGGCTACCCTAACAAGGAGGGGCAGTTCCACCTGAGTGCATACTTCAGGACTGTTCTTTCTCTCTAGTGTCCCAGGTGAACAGACAACCAGTGATGAAAAGCCTGTCCATAGGTAGGTGCCTCATTTCAGGTTCCTGATGCACAGCAGCTGTTATTCTATGATATTTGGACATTTTGATTTTCAGAACTACTCGTCCAGCTGAGCTATCTGATGTCTGAAATCCTGGAAATTGTACTGGAAATTCTGCAAAATATACTGGAAACAGCAGTAGTAACAGTGGTCTGAGGATTAAAGATGCCATAGTAATCCCGCATTTGAGTGCTAAGCTGTTGTCATGTCTTAGTTTCGTAGCATCTGGGTTGCAACAGTCACTGATCTAGGGACTGCTGTTCAACCAGATGTTTGCAATGTTCCTTTGGGACGATCAGGGTGAAAAATGAAGTATAATCATCAGCTATTATAAATAGCAATGGACTCAAAGAGGCTCACAGACTCTGCATGGTATGTGCAGCATTCACAGAAATCTGGCTTTGCATTTGCTATGAGAACAGCAGAACAAGTCTGAGAGTGGTACACTTCCCTCACAGCTCTTGTAACAGTACAGGTGACCTGAAAGGTGATGGGAATCTTCCCAGTCAATTCACAGAAAGTTGGATAGGATCCAGATAGAGCAGAAGAGGACTCTATCAGTTTTTCCTACTTAGCGTCATCCTCTGAAAGGTATGTGCCAGGAGAGGATAAATTATCTGAGTAATTTTCTATACCAATTTCAAGTAAACAGAGTTTACATCATTACAGAAAAACTACAAGTTTTCAATGGACAGCATTCCAGGAAAGAATGGTAAATTAAAAAAGAAAATTAAAGGAAATATTCCTGTGGCATATATGGAGACCAATTTAGTTTAAAAAGGCTGTTCACTTTGGATGGAAAAACAAAACCTTAAACTCCATCATCAGCACTAGCCAGTCACAACATGAACACTTTAATGTTGACTGGTGCTCCTGTGGGAGTTGTTATGACTCCTATGTTCCCTTGATAAATGCTGTTCTCTAAGATGTTCCCAGGGCTTGTGTACATTCTGCTTGTGGCTGCACTGATAGCAAAGTCACATTCCTCAACTCTAAAAACCCAAGAAATGCATTGTGTTCTTTCATGAGATTTGTCTAGCTTTGCATTGCAGAGCCAAGGAAGAGGACATGACACGACTTTTAGCATATAGCCTTCGGCTTATGAGAACATCTTTCCATTTGTACATTTGAGAAATCCACAGCTCCTTTCAGGAAACAGGTCTTGCACAACCAACACAACCCGCATGACCAACTTTCTTTGGCCAGACATGGGAAAGAGACATGTGAATCACAGAATGCTGTGACCAGTGCTACTAGGTATTAAAATAGATATTAGTGCATAAAACTCAACTTAGTGAAATACCTCATTCTTAGTGAAATACCTTATTCTTGGTGAAATACCTTATTCTAACAGGGCATTCTATAAACACAGCCTCTAGACTGCTTAGATACCTAAGACATCACTGCTGTCTGTTTTCTCTAAAATTCTTCCACTAAAAGTCCCGTTCCCCTCTCTGCTTAGAGGCTTTGCTCTACTGGGTTGATCTGAAAAAATAGGTTCTTATTTTATCCTTAGACAGTCTGGAATTCACAGAACAAGCAACCCTTACCCATATCTCCTGAGGATCCTGATCTTTTACCCTTCAATCATACTTAACACATTGATTAGCCAACAGCACCAACCTTATTCACCCACAAATTTAAGAATTGTAGTCTGCAGAGCCAGTTTATGGCTTCACTGATGAAGCAGTAATACCATGCCACTGGGAGGGAGCAGTGCTGGGATTATATCTATTTTCAATGCTGACTTTCTAGATATCTGGAAGAATCTAAGTATCTAGGTGTGGCACCCTACCCCACCACTGCTCAGTTACTCCAGTGTTGTGGCAATTTTGTGTCCACACGTTCAATTCTAGTTCCTCGTCTCTACTTCCCTGGTCATGTGCATTTGTGCCTGAGCATGTGAGAAACCGCCCTTTTTGACCTGCTTTACCCTCCTGAGGACTCTCCTGCTCCCATCACCCTTCCTCATGTAGTCACCAATTGTGATCTCCCTTCCCTCACTTAACTGCAGGCTGTTATCATCATCCCCCAGCAGACACAGTTTGGTCAGACTGTTAGCAAGGATGCTTTTGCCTAAATTTTCAGGTGGATCCTACCTCTCCTCAGCAGTTTGTGTTTTTCAAAGAAGGTCTTGTGCTCATAAGAGCCAGAGTGATTCCTGTGACACCAGCCAAAGAGACAGTTCACATCTTGCTGGATGTGCTGGCCCCTACCCAGACTTTCCCTTCACCAGCAGGATCAAGGGGACACAACCTGGGCCTCCATGCTTTCACTTGCACCCTTGGTGCAGCAACCTCTAGTCACCCTTGATATGTTCAGGGTTTCCTCTGCAAATACCATCGATGCCCACATGGATGACCACCAAGGAGTAATAGGCTGAGGGCTGGATAAATTGTCAGTCTCTTCACAACATCCCAGATGTGGAAACCCAAGAAGAAACAAGTGTTCTATGATAACATATCTGGATGTAGGTGAACATTTCTGTCCTCCACAAAGGGAAACTGCCAACCACTCTCACCTGTCACTTCTTAGTGCAGATGCTTGATTTCAAGTTTGATCAAATCTGAAGCCTCTCATGGTGAAGCTTGCTCCCCCTGTCATCTTCCAGGGCACTGAACTTGTCCCTGCTAGTCTGCAGATGGAGTAGGAGCCTTGCTCTGTTGCCAAGTCTCATGTCTCTAGCCCTCAATCCAGTACAACCTCTGAATGTCCTTCCTTTGGTGAGATGCAGGTCCCTGTCTCTTGCCTCTCAAGGGTCTCTGTGCAGATACCGTTAATCCTCCTGGATGTGGCTAAGTCTGCTCACCTTCTCTGGAAACTCCTTCAGTTGGCAAGTCAACTCCTCAACAAGACCATGATTCCAGTAGGTAGGACATCATTACTCCCAGCCCCAGGAGCACTAGGCACTCCCTGTAGCCTGAGTCTCCTGTGGCCATATCCTCCCTCTGAAGCTCACGCTCAGTTGATGCCCCTGATGCTCCAGGGATAGCTTCGCTTTGTGATGTGGACCATGTCCTTTGGCATGTCCACTGTTGTTCAGCAGCTACTTGCTCTCCTAAGCTGTTTTTGGGACATTTCTACACCCTGTGCTATACAATCTGCTGCATCTGTTAGCTAGACAACTATGTTCCTGAAGAGGTGAGTCCTCATGAAGTCCAACAAAGGGAAATGCCAAGAACTGCACCTGGGGAGGAATAACCCCAGGCACCAGGGCAGGCTGGTGCACTTATTTATCTGAAGCTATTATTATATCAGTTGAAGGAATATTTCTTATTTAAAAGAAACAAGCAAACTGAAAAAACTCTAAAGAAATAAAAGGCAGTTGCAAGTAGAAAGACATCACAGTAGATACGATGATCTGAAAAAAGCCAAATGTCACATCAACATTCCTGATGATATCAAGACCCAAAAAGACATTCTCATGATAGTTACTGTGCCACAGATAACAAAGTGAGTCAGAAACTTGAATTCCATCCAGAAATGAATGGGGAGATGTGGGAGAGCGTCTAAATCAAAAATTAAGATAAGGGTTAGTTTTATCCCATGAGCTCATTAAATTGGATCTTTTGGCTGCAGTTGTATGACAGCAACTTGATAACTGGGAAAGAGACAATTACAGTACATTTATCTTCAGTATTGCCCTTGGCCTGTTAGATTCCTGGAAAAGTAAGACCAGGTCCCAGTTTTCTAACATATTTGATCCCCTAATTTAACCTCTCAAAATATTTTCCATTTCTTTCAGTATCATGATTAATGAACACGGTTTTTTTCTTTCTTTTCTTTTCTTTTCTTTTCTTTTCTTTTCTTTTCTTTTCTTTTCTTTTCTTTTCTTTTCTTTTCTTTTCTTTTCTTTTCTTTTCTTTTCTTTTCTTTTCTTTTCTTTTCTTTTCTTTTCTTTTCTTTTCTTTTCTTTTCTTTTCTTTTCTTTTCTTTTCTTTTCTTTTCTTTTCTTTTCTTTTTTCCTGGTGGTTTCAGACATCTATAAACACTGCTGAATGAGAGATTGTCTCCTGGGGAACCCCATGCAAGGCTTCTCTGAGACTCAGTCTACCAACCCCAGTGTAAAGGCTATATTTATAACCTTCCCTGCAGGACTTAGTAGCCAAAAGGCTTTTACTCTCTCAACTTCAAATGGACACCTAGCAGTTGGTTAAAGCAGCCACTCTAAAAAGTCACGATTCATTCTAAATGTCCCACTGTATTATTCTTACCAAAATTGTGTTTCATCCTAATTAGGTCTAGAATAATGACAGAAATTTACGCAAAATTTACCTGTATTGCAGGAACAAAAAAGGTAATGTTAAACATAGTTACAGAGCACTGTGGAATCTGGCCCTCCATACCTACTATTGACCTTTCACATTTAATAGAAATTGTCACTATGTTTCTATCATTAAGTAGAGTTGTTAGCTGAACGAAAATGATAGAAGTTTTTTCTGGTACTGCTTAATGGCTAATGCCAAGTATTCAGGCTCTTTTCTCTCTGTAACTATCAATTAATTTCTTCATTACTTGGCTATAGATACTTGTATATCTTTTCACTTTTTGAAGAAACTGGCTACTCTGTTTGACCTTAAACCCTCTAGCACTTCATCAGCACTTATCTTGTTCTCCGTCAACTGATCATCTCTAATTACAGTACTAATTGCAGTTTTTCAAAGGTCACGGTAAGAAGTAGCATTCAGGTGAAGCAAGACTATCTGGCCAGCTAACCAAAGTGGGGATAATACCTTCCTGAACATACCTTACAAATGTCATGAGGCACCCTATTAAATGAATCATATTTAAAATGCTATGATGCTCTCTTATATTTCAACACAATTACACCTAAAGTATGCTAAGTGACAGACAGCCCGGTCTTTGTGGATCATTTTTTGTATCTACTTGTCCTTGATTCCCCATTAGATCCCGTCTGCCTACCAGAATGAAAGGACTTCATCTTTTATGATGATGATTCAATCTCATAGTAATGGTAAAAGAGCACAGTTCTTGCTCAGAAGTACTTGGAGTATGGTTCATCCTGTCTTTATGGTTTGTTTTGAGCTACCTTCACTGAAATCATAGATTACCTTTTCCATCAACCAGGAAAGGCTATCAATAAACCTGCAAATAAAATCTCCAGACTATTTAATGTAAATATCTGCAGATGCTGAGAGACTGGTAACATTTCTGACACCTCTTTTTTGATTGTGTTATATTTTTATTTATTCTATAGAAGTACTTGAGGCCTTTAGAGAAAATAAGAAGTTGTAGAGATATATTTAATAAGTTTATCTATCACCTTATTGTCTCATAGCTCATGTTTTCTCTCCCTATCCCTTTCCACTTCCTACTAGTCATTACTCTCTCTCCTTTCCATCCACATATAAAGGACATTTCAGGTAGTGTAATAATAATTAGCTCATGTGGATGGTAGCAGGTCAGTGCTCAAGCCCATATTCTAGCGCTATTGAGTTTATTGGTATTGATGTAGCTCCAACACTACCATCACAGTTCATGGAGAGAAACAAGCAATTCAAGAGAGAATTCATCATATACATATTAACTTGCTCAGCCATAGACTTGTAATTACCTATCTTTTTCCTAAGGCAGTCTTTTTTGACTAAAATGTCTAATCTGGATGTTGAAGTTGGAGCAGATGAAAATCAGTCTCACTTTCCAGCTGTCCAATTGGAGTACAACTGTCAGTGGTACTAGACAAACAAATGCAGTGGGAGCTATACCATAGATATTTAATTACAAATAGGCTTAAATTAGGGATGTAATATATAAAAGGCACTCTTGAAAATAATTTTCAGTGAGCTTCAGTTCTCCCAGTTATCACAGGATATGTTTTCTTTCTAAGCATGCTGCAGCAAGTCACTTGCAATTAAGGCCGGTCAGCAGTACAGTTGCAGTTAATTTCTGCGTTGTTGTTTGTTTATTCATTCTCCAGACAGGAAGACATTGTGATGAACAGGAGCCTTCCATCTGGAAGAAAGGGTGAATGCATATTATGTTAGAAACTTCTGACTGGGCTTCTCTTACATATGCTACTCCTGCACATCAACGAGGACAGAGGCTAAGATCAGGAAACTGTCTTCATGGATAAATTATTGCACCTCCTAACTCATATGCCAAGTCAAAATAAAACCAGTAAGAGCAGCAGACTGCAAAAATTTCTGAATAACTTTCATAAGTCTAACAGTGATCAAATTCAGGAGCAAAGTATATCTTTGTTTAAGAATTTTCATTGCTCCAGATTAAGTGTAAAATTTTAGGTAAGTGTGGGGATGTCTGTCAACCCCACAAAGAAACATACAAGGGGAAGCTTGTGCTAGTGGACACATAGCACCAATACGTGCAAAGTAAGTAATGTCAAATAAGAGAATAACAATCCATATACAACAAATTAAAAGAATAGAGAATGTGATGGGGATTTATTTACCATAGGTTGAAAGCAGGAACAATATGGAAAAGTCCAAGAACAAATATTACTTTCACTGACTATGACACTTGGAGTAGCCTGGGCAAATGTGATTCTAAAGCATGCCTGATATAAATGCCAATTATTATCATTGTCCTGAGAGAAGATACTTTCCCTGCAAAGCCTTCCGTGGGCTGTTCAGTGTATAGAATGGATTCATCAACATTCATTTAATAAATTGGCTAATTATGATAGGAAGTGTTTGGTGACCCTAACAAAGCTACTTCTTTCTTTAGCCTGCCTTTCAGGCAAGCAGCTCAGAGTGCAGTAAAAGAAGTGTAGTTACACATAATGGAAACAGACCGGAGTAACTAGGCAGAAGCATGGCTGAATAGCTTTTAAATGAGATTGGAAGAGTGGGAGGGAGGAGATGTGCTAGAGGTGCTGTCAGAGAGAGTGCATAGCAGAGTGGGGTGCAGGAATGAGCAATACTTGCAAGTTGAGATAAAGAGTCAGAAAGATGTTTCTCCCTCACTGGATGACTGAAGATTAACTTTGAGAGTGTCGGTGTTACTTTCAAGTCACCATCAATAATAATTCTTTCATTTTCCTCTCTCTTCCTGCCTTTATATCCTATATGAAGCTATGTGCTCTTCACCTTCAGAAAAAAGAAAAATCTATCATTCTTGTTCAATAGCCTAACTCAAACTCTTTGTGAGCAGAAGAACCAGTAAACCCTCTCACCAACCAAGAAACAGTCAGTCACTATGGGTGTAATTAGTTTTGCTTCACCCTGTTACATAGCAAGTACAGTGAAAAACTTTCAAAAACTGAAAGCCTGGGTCAGAAGGGGAAGAGCCCAGGCTCTGGCTCCTCAGCTTTTTGAGGGTGTCTTGTCAAGATGCAGAACTTCCTCTTCTTAGTGTTAAAGTAGCATTCATCTCCCACTTAGGGGAATCTCCCTCCGGAGACTCCTGTCACCATAAATTATGAAGGGAACCATAGATTCATTCCTTGAAGATATTACAAAGCTGACAGAGCATGGGACTGAGCAACCTGCAGTAGGTGACCATGCTTGAGCAGAAGGTTGGGTTAGATGATCTCTAGAAGTCCCTTCCAACCTCAGATGCTCTGTGATTCTGTGAATATCAAAAAAAACATGTTGGGCCTGATGGCTGTGTTTTAGGTGACTGAAGTTAGATGAGTCCAAGCCTTTGGGGTTATGCTAGATCCTGAAAAAGAATATGCCCTATAAAGAAAAGTCCTAAATAAGCTGTTAACACTGAGCTGGTCACTCACCACCAGGTGATGAGCTGCTCTTCAGTCTGTTGAGGTCTCAGAGGAAAAACAGGCTAGGAGAACAGTTGCAACTAGTTGTTTTCTTTCTAATACCTTCTTTTCCCCTCAATTTCTAAGACTGCTAAAAGGAAGAACTTGGATCTCACTGCCTGTCTGGGAAGAGAGCTGATCTGACATGCATAATAATAACCAGAAGCACTTGGGCACACCTGGCCTGAAGGTGGTGTTGGAGGCAGCCATGGTCAATGACACCAAGTGTAGTTATCTCCCCAACTTGTCAGAGCTGTCTTTAAAACTAGCTGAAATAATGTCTGTTTTAGAAAGAAGAGCATGAAATATGAATTATTTTTGGCTATAATTAATTCATGCTTAAAAAAAAAAATATTTCTGTGGTTCAACACATTTTTTCAGAGGCTTAAAAGTGGCAAGATTCTGCCCTGAATATTGATAACATCACGCAGTAGGGTGTAGAGGTCTGTAGTGTACAGCTTGCACTGAGATGATCACACAGCACCATCCTGCAACACAATGCCATGAAAATGTCAGTCACTGAGGGCTTCCACACAGTGAGCAGGGGCCGCTGAGGGGCAGCACTCTGCACCACATGGTGCTAATATGGAAACAAAACCACTAAGGTCCTTCTTGCCAGGAAATGCTGAACAAAAGTCAATAGGGGAGAGCAACAAAACGCACTCTGACCTCCTACAGAAAAGAAAGGCAATGGGACTGGGAAGGGAAAGAAACCAATAAAAGAACTGGGGTAATTATTAGACATCTTACTAACATTACTCTTCCATGAAGAGATGAGGGAATTTCTGGAACAATATTGCTGAAGTTTGGGCTTGTTGACAGAAACACAATTTGGTCAGTAGTTCTTATAAAACAAAACTGTGAGAGCAGTTACTGTCTCAGCTTCTACTATTATTAAATCTCCTGAAATTTTTAGCTGCAATTTTACTTGAAAACAGAATTGGAGGTGGAAATTGTCTTAATCCTTTCCTTTCATTCAAAATTAGATGTCATTTGGGTTTTGCACCAAATCTTAGGTAGTTCTCTGGTGCAATGTTTGCTACATTCTTGTTTTTAAATGGTCACAGAGTTTGGCAGTAATTATCAGAATTTTAATACCTGATATAAGAGAAAGAAACTAATGTGGAATGCATTTTAGTTCTTTATTTTAAGCTTAATCTTAGCTTTTTTAACCTTACACCGCAGACCCCGTGAATGACTGCTATGGCTTTTTATAGGGCACAGGTGTGCAAGAACTGATGTTTGGTCTAGAAGCTGCATACATTCATGCTTGACTTTGATTATTTAGACAGTAAGCATGAAAGAACACTCCCATATTTAGTCCATGATCAGGACCTCATAAGAAAATATAGTATCTGAATGTCTGAAAGCACAGATAGATGTGTCAGCATGGCAGATGCCATACTTCCAATTGTACTGCTTGATAATGTGAGAATCTAGCACCATACTATATGTATTATCAGCAATGGCTGATTGCAAATACTAGAAGAAAAATGTCACTGTGTTGTTTTCAGGATAATTTTTAGGGAGCAAGACTTATTTCCTTGAAATGTGAAGTGAGAACTCTTTGATGAAAGGATTGAAGAAGTATAGAAAAGTTGGATGTTTACTCTTCATTTTCTGTGTGCCCTTTTTTCTTCAAAGGAATAACAACAAAAACCCCTCTTCTGTCTGAAGAATTTGAATGTAAAAAAAAGACTCTTTGGTAGCTTAAATATCACTACAAGTTTCTCATTTCTCCCAGCATTATCCTCTGGGGTAAAACAAAGCTGTTTCCAGAAAGGTAGCTATTTCTCCTTTCTGTTTCAAAGCCAGCATTTCTACTAAACCCTGGAACGGAATCTGTACAAGGATGAAATATTCCCATAAAGTTGTTTTCAAAGGTGGTGTAAATTTTGATGCAGCATTCATAGCTTCAGCACAGAGAAGTTGGGACAGAAATGTTCAGAGATTGAATGAAAAATCTGGGGAAAAGCTGAAGCTCAACAATGCAATCTTCCAGTTTGGCAAATCCAAAGATTAAATAAATATTCCAACATTTTATTTGCCTTCTGGCTACACTCCTTTTAATCTTGTGTCTGTTAGCTTGAAAGACTAAGGCTTGTTTTTTACCAGAGAAGAGAAAGCTGAAACTGTCGCATAGCATGAGGATACCAGCAGCTGCTACTTGCATGAAAACACAATCAGTTTTGAAACCAAAATAAACCCAAAAAACTTCACAGGTCATTTTTTAGCTGGCTTTCAGATAAGAACTCAGGGCTGAAGGCTTTGTCATCTTCTTGGACAGTGTTTACAAGACATGACATAAATACAGTCCATGTATTCAGGGAGTCCTTGAGTATTGCCAGCTTTGACAATTCATGCCATTTTTGGTGTCCTGTCAGACCTTATCTGTAAAGCCTCCATGAGCTTCAAAATTTACTAGTTTTTCTGTCCCATCAAGAAACTTTGGTTACTTCTGCCATGTTTATGTGTGTTTGGGATGCTGAATCAAGGCTACCCAGAAGGCAGGCACAGCTCCAGCTCCCACCTTTGCCTGCTGTGGGCTTCTATGTGTAAAGGCAGGAAAGAGGCAATAACCAACACTTGTCACAAAAGAGGAGGAGGGAGCAAAATTAGCCAAGTATTTTAGGGCAACCCTACTATGTGTCTTCTCCTCTTATCCTAAGATCATCACGTTAGTCTGCTCCCAACTGCAGAGAAACAGAGAAGAGAAAATATGCAGCTGTTGTCCTAGACTGGGTTTTCTTTACCATGAGTTAAGTTTTCCATGGGCTGAACATTACACATTATAACGTAGCTGAAAGCTAGCATTATGTTGACAAGTATGGTGCAGATGGGAAAAGGTTGAAAAGACAGAAAATATATACAAAAGCAAAATAGATCATATACATAGACATATATGAAATTTATTGGAACCAGTCTGATGAGTAAGGTGCTCATAGACTCGAGCTCTTCCTATGTTTTGTTGGAGAAAAAGACTTAACTTCAGTTCTTCCTGACACCAGCCTGAAGAGCTAGTGTTTCACAGAAAGATGACCATGTGCCATGTTTTGTAAAGGGGAGCAGCAAAAGACACACTCCCTTCTTTCCCACAGCATCTTGGAAAAAAATCTCTTTCCTGGAGCACTCCCCTGGGCACTGATTATTCTAGTTCAAGAATTTATTATGAAAATATGACTGAGATCTAAGAGAAGACTCTGGATTTTGCTCATTAAAAGAAGTTTTTGCAACTCAGGGATGGCTTCAAATATGGCAATGCTTAGTGACCAGCCAGGATGAGCAATACATGAATGCCTATGTCCATTTATTCATGTCAATGACCCCATATCTCTACAGAGTTCTTCTTCTTTAGCCTTGTGGAGACTAGATAACATGGCAGTCTGGGGGTTAAGTGGTAGAAGCTACTTTATTATCATGATATTTCAGCTGCTGATTTAGACAAAGCAAGATTTTTGACAGGAAATAGTTTTGTCTAAGTTCCTCATTAAAAGCTTATAGAAACTTATGCGATGAGAAGAACGTTGATATTATCTGAGATCTTTATTAAAAAGTGTAAAAAGTATAGCTGTACTCTGTGGTGTTTATACCAGAGCATGAGTATATGTAAAAGGGGACATTATTAACAATAGGTAATCCTGCTAAATTCCTCAAGGAAGTGGAGCTCTGTTTCTCAACAGAGTGGACCATGGACATACAGTGCCATCCCCACTCATATTACTGAAACTCAACACATCTTACAGGCAGGTTGTGCAGAGTACTGAAGCCTAATGGAGTTGAGGGCTGTCAACACCTTACCCATGAAGGGTGCGCATCAGTGCTGCATCTTTGGGAGCAATTTCACCCAAGTCTTCCATGGCAAAAAGCTGATGTGGCTTTGCTGCACAAAGCAAGAGTACCTGGAGAAAAGTGAGACAGGGCTGTGTGAAGATCTTCCTCTTCACCTGGTGCTGGTGTGGCAGCTTGCAAGAGTTATGAGAAACCCATCCACATTTGGAGCTCATTTCTGTGTCTTAGGAAAAAGACTCTTCTGGTTTTTGGTGCTCCTCACTCAGCACACTGGTTGATAGCAGCAATAAGCCATTTACAGTCATTTACAGACTGAGATATTTAAAGTGACCAAGGTCAAATTAGCCAAATCATGAGACTGGACTTTTCCTCCTGGCTTTTCCCCTTGGTAACAAAACTGACCACAGGGAAGAAGGAGATAACTATGTCCTGCATTTTCTAACTCTGGGTACAGTGTTTCTTCCTTAGACATAGTATGCTTAACAAAGTACAAACAGGTGGCTGCAGAGAATATTTTTCACCTGGGCAGAGCAATGGTAAAGTAATTCCATGACTGGTCGGATAACTAGAAATGCAGCAGGAGACATCAGCTCAGTTTTATATTTACAGAATGTTTTCTGAGGAAAAAAAGATGAAAAATTATACAACATCCTTAAGTTTAATGTTTGGGGGGGGGTTTGTTTGTTTTGGTTTTGGTTTGGGTTTTATTTTGGGTTTTTTTTCCTCACATAGTTTGTATGCATAATGCAACAAGGTCCTAAATTTTCCAAGCTTCTTGCTCCATCTATCCTGAATAGAAACTCATTATCATTAAATAGGGAGAGTAAAAATTATGGATTTGGGAGCAGAAATTGAAATATGTCTACATACATTGCTAAACAGTGTGATGTTTCAATATACAGAGAAATCATAGGCTGACATTCCTGTTCAGTAGTTTTCATGGAGTTTTGGGAAGTATTTAAAGAACTCGAAAGAAATCAGTGCACCTATCTACCTCCCCCATGCAACAAAGAATAATAGGGAACAAATAGGGGTAAAACTACTTATACTGTGCTGGTGAGAGACAGCAAACATTTCCTGATCCTTTGTGGACAATCAAGGAAACATTCTTTTGACTCAGAATTAAGTTCCTAATAAGAAAAATTTCCAGAAAGAAAAAGCTATCTTCAAAGGATTGCACAAGGCAAAATCCCTTAATGGAGCCATGGTTGCCTCTCTGGAGAGCATCATTTCTGCTGTGAGCTATTAGACAAGAAGTTTACACATTTTGCCTGCCAGCATCTGAAAGTCTTACTTGCCACTGCAGATTCATTTGACATAAAAGCTGTAAATACTTTCTACAGCTGCATGTAGCAGAGCATCACCAGTATGACCACTTCTGTTTCTGCGTCTTCCATTGCCAAGGGAGGAAATATCTTTCACCTGAAAATGGTAAGACACAGTGACAACAATACCCCTGAGTCTGTGCCACATTTCTCTTTGAGTCTCTTCCCTAGGACTTGTACTTCTCTGTTCATCCCTGACATCTGTAAACTGCTTTTAGTGTGCAGAAGCTGCCTGCTCTCTTGAGTCTCTAAAGAGAGTCCATTAAAAAACCACTCTGCTACAGCCATGAAAAGTGTTTGTTCTAATGCCTCAAAAAGTGTGTTCAGAAGCCAGTGTTAATGCAAGAGCTTGACTGAGTGTGTTGTGCTTGTATGTGCCAGGGTTTTGGTAGTGGGGAGGGGCCTACAGATGTGGCTCCTGTGAGAAGCTTCTTGAAGCTCCATCGGCTCCAAGTCAGACCCACCTCTGGCCAAGGCTGAGATGATTAGAAACGGTGGCTGTGCCCCTGTGATAATGTATTTAAGAAAGGGAACCTGAGAGGAGGAGGAGTTGCGAGGGAAATACTTATGCAAACACTGATGTCAGTTGAAGAAGGAGGAGCAGGGGGAGCTGCACCAGAGTAGAGACTCCTCCACAGCCCATGGTGAGAGGGCAGGCTGTGCCCCTGCAGCCCATGGAGGTCCATGGTGGAGCAGATGCCCACCTGCAGCCCATGGAGGACCCCATGCTAGAGCAGGTGGCTGCACCTGAAGAAGACTACGACTCTGAGTGAAGCCTACGCTGGAGGAGTTCGTTGCTTGGAGGGCTGTAGCTCGTGGGAAGGACCCACCCTGTAGCAGTTCATGATGAGCTGCAGCCCATGGGAAAGACTCATGTTGGAGAAGTTCATGGAGGACTGTCCCCCATGAGAGGGACCCCACACTGGAGCAGGGGAAGAGTGTGAGGAGTCCTCCCCCTGAGGAGGAAAGAGTGGCAGAAACAATGGGTGACAAACTGACCACAACCCCCATCCCCTGCCCCCTGTGCCACTGCAGGAGGAGGAGGTAGAGAAATCAGGAGCAAAGCTGAGCCTGGGAAGAAGCGAGGGGTTGGGGGAAGGTGTTTTTAAGATGTGGTTGCATTTCTCACTGTCCTATTCTGTTTGATTGGTAAATTAGTGTTAGTGGTGGTGCTGTTCAAATTAAATTGATGTTCTTTTTCTTCCCAAACTGAGTCTGTCTTTTGGCCATGACCATAAGTGGTGAGTCATCCTTTCCTCTCTTGTGTAGATCCCTGAGCCTTTTATTAATTTTCTTCCCATTCTTGAGGGGGAGGGAGTGAGTGAGTGGCTGCATGGTGTTCAGTTGCCCTCTGGGCTTAAACCATGACACTGAATATCTAGTGTAGAAAAAACATCCCTCAAAAGAGAGAAAACTCATTTCTGGAAAAGAAAGGTTAGGCTGTGAAGTGGGCTCTAGGGACATTTCCTCTTTTTTTTTTTCTCAAAACATGCTCACTGTAGTCCTCCTGCATAAGCTTCATTCCATGAACAAAATCCACACATCTCCTTTTTCCCACCATCCTTCCCCCTTTTCAGGGGCTCAATTTGCTGAAGTGCAGTAGAAGGTGCAGAATATTAGTTGAAAAGTCTTCTCCTAACTGACATGGAAAGACAACAGCAGAGGATTCTGTAGTTCACACATAACACTGCTGGAAAAGAGTTAGAGTTGGATTCACTCAGCTCTGCCTTGTTGAAGCCTGCATTAAGCATCAGGTTGACAAAAAGGCCAAAAGGGGATCCAGGATAGTAGGGCACTAGTGAAGGCAGTTGGGAGCGCAAACAGAGCCCTGTGTCTGAACCTGTGAGCAAAGCCAGGCTGGGGACAGCAGCTGACCAGGTCTTCGGTCTTGTTAGACCCTTATTGAGGGTGGACAGTCTGATGTGGGACATCTGCCTTGGATTTGCTCTTTGGGACTCATGGTTATTCTGAAGTTAGCCAGCTGCATCTGATATCGTGTCTGAGGAGGGTCAGAGTAACCATATAAAAATATTTTCATTTGTTTCATCTAATTGGCAACTTAATGGTGTTTTGTCATGAGTCTGGGGCAATGTGGTTCATTGTGTGGGAGTCCAAACAGATATAATTCCATGTTCTGTTCTGTCTGTGAGAGAAAGCTTAGAAATTTGAGGAATTAATTCCCTTTTGAGCTGAAGGATAATTAGATAGCAGAGCCTGTTAAGATAATCACTGTAGATCTGCTGCCCTTGGCATTTCTGCACAGTACCTTACAAAGCTTTCCTGCTTGACAGCTTCTGAAAACACCAGTCTTTGTTTCCTGATCCTTCCCATGCTCTGCATAGGGAGACCAAGTACTCAGAGGCCAACACTGTTCAGCCTTGGCAGTGAATGGTTGTAGTGGAGTCCTTCAAAGCTGAATAAATGCTTGAATTTATCCCATAGTTTGGAAGGTTAACAAATGGGCTGAAAAGATCTGATCAACAGTTTTAAAAAATAATGGTCCTTAAATCTTAGAACGTGGGTTTTGGTGTAATACCCATGGAAAATGGTTATTGATTAGTATATCTGATGGGGGCTGGCAAGTTCACATGTGACTGAGGAAGCAGAGGAGGAGTGAGATCAGGCAAAATCACTGATCTGGAACCAGAAGATGGGGCCTTTACTGAGCTGAGGTGGCCGAGAGGAGAGCTTTGAGAAGGTGTGTGGTGCCAAAGGAGCTCCACCACCGCCCTCTCCAGCTGCATCTGCGGGCATGTGCTGATCCCTTGGACTGCTTTCTGCCCACCCTCCCTGGGAGACAGGGAGAATGGGGCATGGTGGCCCTTAAAACAGTTCAGATTTAAAACTCAGTATTTACCTCTAAGTCCTGAACTGGTTTGTCTGTGTTAGAGTGATAAACTCATCCCTAAATAAAATAAAGGAGAAAGGGCACTTACTAGCCCACAAATGATTGATCATCCGGGATCATTCAAAACTACATTCGACATGAAATTGCATCTAGTGTTTACAATTAGTGGTAAGTGCAAGTGACTGGTTAAATACAGCAAAAATACCAGAAAAACACACTGTAAAACAAAATGCATTTACTAAAATGCAATAACAGAAGCTGGGCAGTAAACCCGCAGACCAGTAAACATTTTTGAGATCATGGAGAGGCATCAACCATCCTCATTTCTTATAAAGTTCTATTTATCATCAAGCTTTATTGTTTATGTTTTTTAAAACATAGTAAAGACTCTACAGTTCCATGGACCAGTCTCTGGCCTCACAGTCTCACAGCCCAGATTTTAGGAACAAACACACTAAAAAAGATTTGCCAGACTGGTTGCAGTGGAAATGGCTTGCATCATGGTTTGTGTGATATTGCATGACTTAGTGTAAATACTTACAAATATCAGCAGGATTGTTCACTTTTTCCTGTCCTGTAAGATTCAGAGTCTGGAATAGCAGTTACTATTCAGGGATGCTACTCTGATGCTTGCAACTCTTCACATCACTTTCTTGCTACATTTTCCAATGCATAGAATTTTGCAACTCTTCAGTTACTGGAACTGAAATTTTGAAGGAAGCTTCTGCCTGGCACTGAAGTTTGTCTGAAGTCACCAGAAATATGTTTTTTGAGGAGATGAGGGAGGAAATATGTTATGAACCTCTGCTTAAACAACTCAGTGAAGCTTTGTTTTGAAATTGCCACTCAACCCTGTGCTTTGAAGTAGGAGAGCCTTATTCAGCTAAGCGATTCGCTTTGTGTTACTAATGTCTACCCACACTAAGCCACACTTTGCAGCTTTCAAAACCTGCAATATGTATCTGCTCAGTTGATGCTACCTAGAGTTGGTCGCTAAAATCTTCAGAAATTTTGTATAAATGCAGTATATGCAGCAGAGATCTTAGCTATATCTATAGGGGACGTGGTGTTGAGGAAGAAAACTGGTCATGATTTTGTGGTGTTGGGGAGACTAAAATGAAGATTGCCTAAGCAAAGGAATGAGCACCTGGGAAGCGGAGGAAGAAGTGGGATAGACTAACAAGAAGAGAAAAGCTGGTAACTGGATTTTGGTTTAGAAACGTAAGAGCTGACAAGAGCGTATTAAAGGTGGATGGACAAAAGCACTAGAAAACTGTGCCGCTGGAAGGAGAAACTGGTTGGACAGAGGATCTGTGATAATTAGTATGATGGGACTGAAAGCCAGAAATAGGTGGGGAAGGGAGGTTGAGGTCCAAATGGACTCTGACAAGAGTGAAGATAGATGATAAGACAAGTACTTGGGGATGGGTTAAAGACTGAGGAATTTTGTTCTCAGCTGTTCACAGATGCTTCCTCATCTTTTGGGAAAGCTGTAGGAAAAGTTTATCATGCTCAGTTCAGCCTTTGCCTGTGTGCGACAATGCTGCTATGTCCCCCTGCACCTCATCAAACATATAAAAGGAGGTAGATGCAGGATGGTTCCTATTCCCCAGCCTTTCGGTTGAATGTGAGGTTACCCAGAGAGAATTTGGCTAACATGGGATTCCTACAGAGCAGCAGTAGCCTATTTAATGCAGCTATCCTTTCAGCCTGGGAGGAAGGGAAACTGCTGGAAAAGTGAGTTACTAACAGCTCCCTCAACAGCATAACAAATAAGTGTCATTCAGGGCTTCTGGCAGTCTTTCTAACCTTGCAACGGACCAAGTATTTTCAAGAAGTTTCCAAATTTTTTCATCCACATGATGCTAAACATGTCAGGACAACAGCCGAGTTATTGAGAGACATAGTCTGGGGGCTAGAGGGTTTAATTTTCATTCTTTTGTAACCAACGAGAAGACAATTCAACCACAACATGTTCTGTCTTTCTGTATTACTCAGGTATGTTTTAGAACTGCATCCTTCTCTCATAGACATCTTTTTCCCTTCATAATGTACAAAGCATTCTCATTGTCTCTGCATTGTGCCCTTAGAAGACAGATTTCTTCTCCTCTATAGTAAAATGCCAAATCCACTAGAGGGGGCATCTATCCTACCCTATTTTTGCCATACTGAAAGTCCCTCAGGTTTCCTTTGGCTTTTGAGACTCCTCCTTTCCTCCCCCAGGACTACCCTACTCCATGGGTAAGGTCCTAATGGAGCCCTTTCATTGAAATCTTACCCTAACTATATGTTCTGTATGAACAAGTATTTACAAAATCCAATACCCTGTTTATCATAATTGGTTTTGACCTCTGTTGGAAAAGCTATTTTTCATCCTCATGATTCCCTTCACCTTTAACAACTCTAATATTACAATATTGATCTAAGCTTCCTGCAAGGTTCTTATTATCATGTATTGACTCTATTGGCCTTCCAATAACTTAAGTTGTTAAAAAAAACCTCCTACATTATATATAAACTGACAAAGTGGAGAATTGAGTTACAGAATAGAGAAATAGATTAGCATGTACTATTCTGTAATGAGTGTATCTTAAGGACTGAAGATATTCATATGTAAGTGTCCCCTTAAACGCTGAGGTGATGGCACCCAGACACAAGACTGTGACAATAGCTGTGAACTATTCTACTGCCACAGGTTGCAACAAGCTTTTTTCTATCTCCTATTGTTGTGTGGCATATCAGAGTAGAAGCTTTGTATGTGGCTTCCCACATCGGTGCTAGAGGCTGCTGCCTCTTGGTGAGAGGGAATTGTGATGCAAGCCTGTGTAGAGCTCACAACATGCTTTGGTTTAGAAAGCACTGTGTTAACATAAAATAATATTACTGTTTCCCACCTCAATATAAAATGTCCATAAAATGAAAGGTGTTGAAAAAAATATCAAACCCCAACAGTATTCAGCTCTGCCCACATCCATCACGTTAATTTAGAAACTCAGAGAGGCAATAAACCAGAACTGAAAACAGAGCTTTCTTACAGATCCCTAGCAGTACCTGTGGTCTGAGGTTTGCCACATCCCCCAAGGCTAGAGGAGGATTGATCTACATACTGTAGTTCTAATGATTATTTGTCAAATCTGATTTCCATAATGGAGGTACCAGGACTAACATTTTCCTGGCAGATTATTTCATAGTTAGATAGATCATATTTTACTGTTATTCAGACTAATTTTTCCTCTTCTCAGTTCTGATGCTCTGTTACGTCTCAGGTGAGACCTGACAATAATTCAAGAAAATTTTTGTTCCAGCTTTTCACCTGAAAATATTATGGAAACTTATCTTTAGCACAATATTTTTCCCTGTAAACCCAACTTTGGAAAAAAAAATGAATAAACAGATCAGTTTCACTTTGTGTCCAAAGGTCAACAAATTCTGGGCAGCAGATGTCCTAGTCAAGGTTCTTCCACTAAGAATAACAGATGTCCAAACTTTCTAGGGAAAGCACTTTAGTAGACATCAGCAAGTGTTATCTGAGTAAATAAATGAGAGGTTATACCTTTTGTGGCTTGGATCCAACCCATCTGGGCTTTCCAGAGCTAGACTTATTTGAGTAACAGTGTAAACTGCCATACACTGAGTGCTTTTTAAAGCAGGACTCTCATGGCATCAAAGACTGTACTGGTAGTGGTCTCTGAGGAAGCAGAGAGAGTGCTGGAGGACTTCAGGTCATGGCTCCAAATATCTGAGCAACTGCATCTCTGTTAGTGATTTCTGTGTTAGGAAAGACCAAAATGATTCAGGAATAACCAAAGATCTCCCGTGGGCAGCTGTATCCCAACCTTCACTACAGAAGAAACAATGAGATGAAAAGCTTAGCTCATGTGCTAATGTGCCAGCAACAAACTCTGCATTGCACCTGAAAACTTTCTTCTTTCTTTTCTGTACTGCTCACCGGTGAGAAGACATTGTCCACAGTGGTGTGAGCAGAAGCCAACAGAAGCAGTAACTGTTTCCTTGCTACTGACCATCAGGTCTCATTATATTCCCAATAATGTCATTGCTCCCCAATACATATGAATGCCTTTCAGAGTTAGAAACACAGGCTCCTAATCTGTTGCTTCCTAAAACAGACCAGGAAAATATCTGGTTTTAGACTATGAGATTTTTTTTTAACTATTTAGATCATATTGCTTACTCAAATTCCGTGGGTGCCTGCACTGAGACCAGGCTGAAAGTGGCACAGCCAAAGGGAAGCTAAGAGCCTGGCTTTTAAAATACATTGCTTTATGTAGATTTTTTTGAAAAAATATGGAAGTACCACATGCGAGATGTTGTATATATTCAAAATTAGCTTTCGAAGATCAACCAAACAGGCCCAGAATGTATTAGAATGGAGCAAAAAATGTAGTTAAAAGCAAATGGTATGTGATAAATTGAATATACAAAATGAAATGAGATGCCACAATAAAATAGCAGCAATTGTATTATATGCAAAAAGGACATGCTAAATTAGAGATGATAAATACTGAACTGAGAATGTGGCACTGAAACACCGACACTGCTTAACAGATGACATAAATGATATAAGCTCAGGAAAAGGAGAGAGAGGAAGCAAATAGACTCACTGATATGAATGCACAAGTTTAACATGAAGGCCTATCAGGTATACTATATTTATAAAATACAAAGATACTGTTGAAAAAAAAATTCGGTCTGAAAGCTGTGTATCTACCTCAGGCTTTCAAAAGAGTTTTGCCTTTAAATCTTTCGAGAGGCAAAGTTTCAGAGAATACATGCAAATGAAGCCTGAACCTGATAATCTGAGACTATGGTTTACTGGAAAAATTGGATCCAGCCACATTCACAGAAGAACATTAAGCAACAGGGTGGCAAGATATCACCTTATTCACTTGATTCTGATCAAAAGTCTTTTTGAAGATGTTTTTCTGACTTTACCAAGAATATATGAGAGTTCACCTGAGAAAAAGGAACTGTATTAACAGCTACAGAAAATTCAGAAGCAAAAGCAAAAAAACCTCTTGTGACTGCTTTGAGAAATGACAGTCTTGTAATCATGAAAGCAGCATTTTTATTTCTACAAAAATGAGATGAAGAAAGTTTGACACCTACTGCTAGTACAGCAAGCAGCGCAGCCTGTGTCATACTTGCATGCATTCTTTTCACATTCTCAGAATGGATATTTTCCCATTCACAGAGATTTTACCAAATTTCCCCTTCTCTGAACTGCATTACAGACTGTAGTGCACAGACACATGGGTAGGGCCTTTGCAGACAGACCTGTGATCCCTTTCTCTGCAGTCCAAGAAGGCCAGCTCCCAGATGAGTCTAGGAAACTAGGAAATCCCCAAATCTCTTGAAGATTTGCAGATGATGAGTGGGGAGCAGAAAAGATACAGCATCAGAAGAAAAAACTTGTCAAAGCCGACTCTCCAGGAAACTATTTCAACTATCAGACACATTCTTGAAACTTTTTTTTTTTAAATTGCTTTGAAACTGATAGAATAAGGGGACATGTGATGTGACTGTAGGGCAGTTTCTCCCTGCAGTAAAAGGCTGTTTAATCATGGAGGTCACAGGTGCTGTGACAATCAGTGGAGAGTCTACCCTGCTGTTTTTTTAATTCTCAGGCCATAATGCTTAGAATACCCTGCTGAGAAGGTTGTTAGGATGGTAATCTAAGACTTAATAAACTTTACTGCTACTTAGATATCAGTCTCCTCAGTGCCTGTCTCCTTTTTATAACAACCCTGACTCCAGCTTTTGGTAACAAGGCAGATCAATCTGCAAATACAAGAAAAAGTTACTAAACGCAGCGGCTCTTGTTTGTGAAGCCGCAGCCACGGCAGGAGAGTCAGCAGAATGAGTGCAAGGCCAAGCCAATCTGCAGTGCATGGGAGAGGCGTAATCAGTGTTACCTTCTCATTGTAATGCTTAATAAAAATAGATAATAAAGCAATTGGAGTACTGTTGAAGCAAAATGCTAGTTAAAATGAATCTGATAATAAAAAGCTCAGTGGGCTTTCTTGAATCAAGTGCCAGCCTCAAGCAATCAAAAAGAATTTCACAACAGCTTGCTTAATAAAGGAATAAAAAGAAATATTTACTTCACATGGCTCCCCATCTTCTGTGGTTAACGGTGTTTGTGGCTGGGACACACAGTGATGCCTTCCAGCCCCCACAGAGTAATAATGTCCAACACAACCTTTCTTTGGTCAGGGCAAGCTGCTTACACACTATAGCGGCTTGGGTTGCAAGGGCAGGAACCACCTCAGTTTCTCACATGTCCAGGAGAAGCTTAAGAAACCTTCTAGCTAAGCATGAAGAGAGAGATTAAGAAAGAGCCTTGTTTTTCTCAGTTCTAAGTGTCAGCAGTGTCACCTATGCACAAATGCAGGACAATGTGCAGTTGGACATACATAATGTGAGTGATGTGCATTTGAAGGACCTACGGCAATGAGAAACCTAGGATCTAAAAAAGTATAAAAAAGGCATAAGCACTGTCTCTATTTTTCAGATCCCTTTAGCTGTCTCTCAGGTCTAAAAATTTGGAGGGCTATTGCACAATGTAAACAAGCTTTTTTCTAGTTATTTTGTTGTACTCAACCATTCTGTGTCTGAAATCACATCCTTTCTGTGCTGCCTTTTTCCCAGTGCCAGCTGACCAGAAGTGGTAGTGGGTCCAGACTGTAAATGGGACGTGGAAAAGACCATCAACCCAGGCCCACCAGTGAAGAACTACCTTTCAATCAAGTACTGTGCTTTGTCAGACATTGAATGCCTTCTAGCAGACATAGTCTTTGGCATTAATCACACTATATATGGTAAATTCTGTCTTTCAGTGAGAAGAAAGCTCTTTTAGTTTAAAAAAAAAATGGAGATGCTCCCCTTAACTTTAAAATGGAAGATGGACTGGGCTTTAATTTGTTATCTTTCATATGTAAAATAAGTCAATCAACCCTTCTGTTTACCTGGAGTACTGAAACTTATAAGGAGATGTTATGTAATGCAAGGAAAGGTGGTACAGTGCACTGTAACACATTCAACAGCCCACGGGGTGGGAGGAGGGACTTTCTGCATGATACTTCAGACAAACTCTTGCAGATCTCTGACACTACTACATCCATGGTGAACTATAAGTTTGGTTTGCTTTTATTTTCCTAGATGCAATTTTTATACTCATATAACCTCTTCCTTTAGAAAAGTCCTTTTCTCTTTTTCTTCCTTTGTATCTTACTTCTCTGCCAGTTGTCAGTAACAAATAGATGAAATCCATCTAGGTTTTCCTTAAAGATTATCAGAACATGTTTTGACGAGACAGAAGAAAGAAGAAAGGAAGGTGCATCTGTTTATACTTTCCAGTCTTGTGACAAAGTAAAATATTTAGCAGTTTGCTAATGAAGGTGGAAAACAGAATGTGTTCTGCAGAACAAAGCAATCCTTTGAGAACTTATTTAATGAGATGAAGGTTAGCCAATGACACAGCCTCTGGTTTAAATTCCCAAACTACATACATGGAGGAAAAGATACAAAGAAATTAAACGTATTTTCTCTTTTTTTTCTCTAGATCTTTTTTTTTTTTTTTTTTTTTAAAGAACTGAGGAGGGGAGAAGATAAGCACCAGGTCCAAAAATAGAAAAATAAGATTCACACTTACATAAAGAAAGGAGACGTTCTCATTTAATACACTGTAGAAAACATTGTACACAATTTACATTGCTAAGCTTAAAATCAGTTTGCTGTGGATGTTTAGTAATCTAATACATTATATTTAATAGCATTACAGTATGAAACCATATAATGACATAATATCCAGTATTATTCAGCTAGATCAAATTTAAATAGTAGGGCTAAATACAGTCAACGTTTTCTCCAATGGAATTAACTGAATAAATATAAGTATGACAAATATGGATATAACTCACTGCCCTAAACTGTCTTCTAAGTTAGATCAAGGACAGAAACAGCCTATGCATGTGTACTACTGATTTGAATACTTACAGTTCAGACCAAAAGTTAGAAGCATTACATTTACTTAGGCTAAAAGGCTACAGGACCCTAAGCTATACAAGCTTCACAGGCATATTGTCTTTTCCTTAGTGAGTGATTGGATTTTGAAGCCAGAAAGTATTCAAGATTGAAGAAGTAAGTAAATCCACTATCTCTATAAAGTTAATAACAGACAGTCTTGCACAGAATGCTTTTAAATTGCACTTTTATTTAAACAAGCCCCATCCAGAAAAAATTTAACATCCACTTCTAGAGTTCATAGATGCCATAGACCAAGAAGGATTCTTTCCCAACATGTCATAGTGTCTGTCTATTGAGGTTTGCACAAAACACCAGTATTGGTGGATCTTTAAATGGTCCTTGAAAGCTGTGTGAAATTATCATGACACAATGCATGTAGAAGGTGTTTTATACTTCTAAACTCCTTGTGCCTATGACTTTCATGATTGGGAGATGGCAACTGGCCAGTTCTGGACTTCCCAGTTCTTTGTTGTGTTGTGCCCTTGGAAACTGAATGGAGCTAATGGTCCCCGGAGTATCTGGCATTGAATAATCCTACTACATTTTGTAGTAAATACTTTAATCACACAAAGTGAATGCTGATTTTCAGTGCATGATGCAGTTCATGGTAAATTGATTACTGAATATGTCCTGTTAGTATATGACCTCAACCAATCTGTGTTTCCCACTGTCCTGGTTATCTTCATTCCACGTGTTCCTAGTGTATGTCATTTATTTGTTAGGTAGAAGCAAGCATCTTAGCTCAATATGTTTAACACTCCCTAACAAAGCTAACAGAACAGGAAAGCCGAAACATGCAAATACCTTCACTGTTTTTTTCTGTTTAGGGTGTGTCAGAGGGAGTGGATGCAGCACACAGAGCAAGATATTCTATTTTAAGGAATTCTGTTTTATTTTTTAATACATTCTAGGTCATTTGCTTATTAGAAATAATTCCTATGAATTATCCACATTCAGAGCCAGCTACTGCTACTTAATTATCATGCTATCAGTGCTGAATGAAGAATGACTTGATGGAAAACAGAGTCCTTCATACAATTTATCAGCCTGAATAGCAATCCCAGATAATTAGAATCATAGACTGCCACAGCATGCAAATGGTGTTCCAAAGCCAGCTATCTAGAATCAGTCCAATCAACATGGTTTTATCTTGGCAAGGGTGTTATTCAAACCATACAGAAAGGCCACCATGCTTCCATTTCTTATGAGCTTCTCTTTCCTTAAATGACTGTTGAGAGGTCTTTTTACTTTAACCTTATCATTTTTCCTGTACATGGAACAAATGATGTTCAGAAATGTAGGCTCAGATTCTATTATATCATATGTCAAATGAACAGAGACAAAGAAGACATAACCCACAGACTAATTGATAGGACTCAAAATTCCCATTGATTTTGACACAATGAGGAGGCTAAGTTCATAATTAAAAAAGAATAAAACACAGAAAAAGCAGAATTAAGGTTTCCATGGCAACCTTAACTTTGACTCTTTCCATGACTTAAAAGATGGTCTTTCATTCTTTTGCTCAGGCAATTCTTGTCTGACATTTGATTTTTTCTCCCACTGTAGTGTATAGTTACAGTTCTCTTCTTGCTGTTTAGACATTTTATTGAGTGAAATAAAGCTGGCTGTTACAAAATCTGACTGAAGGAAAGGTCAATGTTTTCACTTTTCACAGAGCAATAAAAGAAACCTTTTTAATATTTTGATTGTATCATTATTATTAATTATTATTAATAATAATGAAGTCTAGCTTATTTCCACTATTCTGTGAAGAGTCTGAAATGTCAGCAAGAGTGTTGCATAGCCCTCAGCAACCTAAACCAAGACTAAAACCACTGCTTCATACAGCTGGTCCTGCACTGAGTTGATTGGTGATGCTTCTCCATTTCCAGAAGTCTCTTAACAGCAGTGACGGTCCGTAGCATCACATCTAGTCAGGCCAAAGAGATAGAGAAGGTCTATCAGTAGGTGTCCTGATGTTTGCAGTGGAGAAATGAGGACATCTCTGAGAACAGAAGCAGCTACTTCGTGGTGGTGGGGAGTGAGACATAAACAAAATGGTGAAAGGGGACAACTCCTCATCCCCTTGTGACAGCCCCTGGATCTGTACACAGTCATCAATGCTGAGTTCAGACCTCTCCTCTCTGTGTCTCCTCCTGACCAAGGGCACTGCAGTCTTCTGTCTGGCTACAAGAGACAAGCCTGGCAAATTTGATTGCTCAGTGTAAAGGAAAAGGTATGTTCCCTGGGAGTCAAATCCAGCCCTATTGCAATACAGCTGACTTCAGACAAGCTTCCTTCTAGGAACGCAGTTAAATCAAACAAGAAAGGTGGAATAAAAAAAGGAAAACAAATAAAATTTTGTGTCTTTTTTTACAACCTTAGGGAAAAATACTCTGAGGTTTGTACAAATGTCTTACTGCACGTATGACACAGGCAATGCTCTTGTCCTGTCCTTGACTCTGTTTTTCTTTTATATATTCTTTAATAAAGACTTAGCTCAAACATGCATATATATTGGCATAATTTGGGGTTGCCATGGCAATGCTGCTATACCAGAAATAAATGCAGTATGAAAATATAGTGTAATTATAACCAGCACTGAGATTCAAAAGAAAATATTTCTGAGACAGTTTTAAGTCAATACAATGCAAGTATCTTATTTGTATGCATTTGTGGAGATCTTATTTTTATAACACACCCTTAAGCAGAAAGAGCATTACTGAGGGCTCACTGATGTCAGTCGGAGACTTACTGTTGATTTTAATGATTATTTTTTTAGATGTGTGCATTTATTTTGCTTTGTACCTCTGCCTGGCAAAACACACAAAGCGAATGTATTCCTTCCAGCATTTACACTTCCAAAGGTTTCTTAGTTTCAGGATTTGGCCAATGAATATCTGTGTGGATGCAAGTGAAGGGGGGCCTTCTGACAGTCAAAGTTCCCATCTTGGAAACAGTGGCTGCACCTTCACCTATACACCAGTGTGCCTGTAAAGGAAGATGTATGGGGAGAAGGAGAGGGATGAATATTAAATGATTTACAGGTTCCTCCATGCTGCCTTTGAAAGAACAGTAACAAACACAGATGCAGGATGGATGTGGGGAAATTGTGGCAGACCATGCACAACACATCACGGGACAGGGAAGGAGGAGGTATAGCTAATATGCACTAAGGCAGCAGGTCTCATGTAATAGAATTTATTTTAAAATAGTGTCATGATTTGGCAGGTAGGGGGAACTGCCTCAAGATGCTTTAATTTTTTGAATGAACAGTAATAAAAGGTTGACCTTGATAATACAACTTCAAGACAGAGGTTTGTTTTGTTTGTTGCAGTAAAGCAGTCTCTAGCACCCTTTCTGCTGAGATGTCTCAGCATCAACAGTGCTTCAGAAGTCAGAGTCTTAAAACCTTTCCATTCCTTTAAAAAGGACATTTTTCCTCATGGAAAAAGCCTACCATTTGATACCTTTATCAAAGTTAAGGAGCAACTCTTTGTCCTTGTCTTTAATTTTAACTACTTTTTTTTTTTTTTTCCCAGAAAAATGCATTATATTCCTTTTCCTGCTTCTGTCAGTAAAGAGAAAATTCAGGATATTTGTATAACTTGGTTGCAGATTTACATCTGGGAATGTGTGTTAATTTCACTTAAATACTTCCTTAACTAGATTTCCTGCATTCAGAATGCCAATTTCTAGAATAGCTGTGTCATTTAAATGGCAGTACTCAGTCATAGGTTACTGCTATGTCCTAAAATAAGCCTTCATTATAACCTTTAATTTGTTTATATGTCCTTTTTTGTTTTCTACATGTGGGTGTACAGATACAGGAGGTGTTACAGACCAAATGATCCCAGTCAGGTCTGGTCCAGCCAAGTAAAGCTGCTCTTCCTTTTCTACAGGTCCATATGAAATGGTAAATGGTTCTGAAATTCACTTTATTAGGAGCTGGGTTTGGACTCCCACTTTCTGGAGGACCAGAATACAATGAGCAAGGTGGAGCAGGCTGTGATCTGCTTTTGTGTCCTGACTGACTGCCAAAACAAAGAGGGTCGGGGTCCAATCCCAAGTCTCTGTCTCTCTCTGTGGCAGGTTTATCTTGAATGAGTGAGATGAAGTGACCCACAGGGGAGTCAGAGTGAGTCAACAAACTGTTGGGACATTGGGGGATCCAGATCTCACACCCTGGTTACATGACAACCTCAGAGAAGCAAATTCCTCATCTTCATAAATGCAAAAAAAAGCCTGGGAAACACAAGACCTACTATTAGACTCTGTAAGGAAAACAAGGAGGACCATAAATTTGCCATTTATTAATATGATGCAGATTCTGTAGCAATTGTACTATTTTTAATGTTTGATTAATTTTTTTAGGGGGTGTGGAGTAATTGATTAACATAAATTTCTGCAGAGGGTTTTCAAAAGGATAGGATAGAATAGAACAGAACAGAACAAAACAGAATAGAATAGAAGAGAATATTTCAGTTCAAAGGGATCTACAACAATCATCTAGTCCAACTGCCTGACCAACTCAGGGCTGACCAAAAGTTGGAGCATGTTATAAAAGGCATTGTCCAAATGTCTCTTAAACACTGACAGGCCTGGGGCATCGACCACCTCTCTAGGAAGCCTGTTTTACTGTTTGACCACTGTTTTGGTAAAGAAATGCTTCCTAATGTCCAGTCTAAATCTCCTCTGGTGCAGCTCTGAACCATTCCTGTCACTCCTCTCCCAGTCTGTAGTTGTGTCCAGTGTTACTCCATCTTAGGTACAGAATCTGGCATTTGAAGTTGTTAAATTTCAATGTTAACACAGGAGGCACTAAGCACCAAAGTTTCTCCAAACACCTCCTAACACACTGAGCACTCAAAGCTCTTAAAAGCTCACACGAAACTAGAGATAGCTTTTGCCTTTTAAGGCGGATCACATTTTTACATATATATGTGTGTGCATGATTTCTATTAACATATATTTTTTAATTTTTATATTATATAACATACATATTCATAATGCGTAATAAATGAAATAATGAAATAATAAAATATGAAACATCAACAGCAGTCTTAAAAGGCATAGATGAAGATAAATAAGAAACACTTTTTTTGACAGAAAGGAGAGGGGAGAATAACATGTTCTGTGAGTGCATTATCATTTACAGGTGATTCTAATACACCAAATAGCAGAGTTAGCGTAGCAGGTTGGTGTATCCAAAACAATCACTCAGTAGAGAGGTTTCCTGAAAATAAGAGGGTGTTTTTTGATTGAGGAATTTATTTTAATGGATATGATGTGGTTAAAAGGCTGCACAGCATTTTGAAGATTGAGGGCTTGTTATAAATGGTGCACTTTGCAGACAGATGATTCTGCCAAACAGTATGTCTAGTTCTCAAGGAGAGAAAGAAACTTTGAGTGGGGCGGAACATTAACTGGCAGAATGGACACAGAGTCTATTACCACAGTACGCTTTTGAGTAAAGGTGAAAAAGGAGGAAATTAAAAAGCTTTCAGACACCTTGCCATGAAATTTAGGGAACTGAGACATAAAAATGTTTTTTCCTACACGCTACATTGCTATTTAGGGGTGACTGAGAAGCAAGAAGCACTGGGGACGTCCCTGTCTCTGAAACTACTTCAGGAAAAAAATGGAGTTGTAGAAAAGAAATTACACTGCAGTGGCACTGGAGCAAACAAACCAACTACCAGTAAGGCTCTAGAATTAGACTCCTGAAACAGGGCAACAAATAAGTTTTATTTATAAATAACAATTAATATATGACCACTGCTTTCATGGATCAGTTCTGACCACAGAGGACTACACTACTGCACAGTTTATTCTCTATATAATTTATTTGAAAGTAAAACTACTAGAACTGTTATAGAAATTTTCACAGCCTACTCAGTGTATCTCTACAACAAGATGTATTTGAGAAGAAGAAACCAATCCAGAAATGAAAAATCTTACAGAATTGAAAATATGTACCACTAACTTCAGGTAAAAGACAGGCATCAAGAACATAGTGATTTTCTGAAAACAATCATTACTTTTTAAATGAAAAATTTAACATATTAAAGTGTATGGATTCATAACTGACCGACTAAAGTACACCATCTAAAATATAGCAAGGAAAACAAATTGTAAAGAATTATAGTATCTGTTTTTAAAAAGTACTTCAGTAATTTGGTATCACAAGCGCTGAAGTCTGAAACAAATTTTTGTTACACAGTTATTTCAAATGCCACTGAAGTCTGAATTAAGGATAAATTAAAGAAAGCTTAATAGGTCCAAGCACTGCTTCCTCCACATTGCTTGGCAGTCTTTTGGATGCTGCTTCCAGTACCATACCTTTTGCTGTGCTCCTACTCTCAAAAAATTAGTCCAGCTGGGCCTATTATATTGCCGATGGAATGGAATGGTTTATTTGTACTACTCAACTCTGAAGTGGTTGTTCTAAATACCGTATCTGGTTTCTTTTATATGTAATCCATGTATGTATATTTTTCCCAGAAGCCAAATTAAAGAATTGTGTGTTCGTTTCAAGATACCTAATCTCATTTTAAACACTTCAATGCAATGGAAAATGTATCTCTTTGTTCCATAATGCCTCCAATAGGAAATTAACTTTATTGTTAGAAAATTACATCTGATTTCAAGGCTGAATGTGTATGACTTCAGTTTTAAGATGCTCATTCTTGTTACTTGTTTGCACATAAGAGAAAAGAAAAAAAGCTAACACTACTATCAGTTACCTTTTCTTTAACGCTGGTACTTCTATACAACAAAAAAATAATTTCTTACCCTTCTCATCATTAATTGATATAATATGTGGAAACCTTAATACTGCAGTTATATCTTTAGAATCCAAAGTACTTGCTCACTTTCTGATCTATCCCATCCTTTTTGGATAGGGGACTCTAGAACTGAGGACACCACTGCAGTAGTGATCTTCCCTGTGTAACAAATACACAGCTATTAGACAACATGAGATGGACCTCTTCCCTTTCTTGACCTGAGGGAAAAACGACTCCCTGCAGTTTAGAGCCATTTCTGCTATCTTGACTTTCTGACATTGATCTGCATTACAGAGAACAGCTGAAGAACCTGAGTTATCAAGCAGAAAAAAAGAAACAGTGACTAAGTCCTAGCTCAAAATATATTAATGGGCAAAAGGGGACAAAGAGTTGTGAGGGTTTCTGTCTAGTCCACATAACCATAATGAGATTGAATAGCTAGGTGCTGTAGCTAATGCATTTAGAGTGGAAATGAGATAGACATCTTTCACAGGGAGGATTGCTAACCACTGGAACCACTACCTAGAGATGCAGTGGATTCTCTAGTGGATGTTAATTACTTGAAGTCATTAAAAAAAGGAGTGACTCTGTCTTTCTCATTAATTACCCACCTGAATTAACAGGTAAAATGTTAGGATCTGCTTTATAGAAAGGCCCCAAAATCACAATGCTCCTTTCTGACCTTCAAAACCATAAATCAGGTTAAAAAGATGACTGATAAACCCTACTCACCAGCAGATAGGCATCAACTTACTGATGAGTTAGCAGTTAATAAGGTCAAGCTTATCTGCTGCTTAACTTTTGGGAAATCACAAAGTAAAAATGAACTACCAATATACATGCAAATACTACTTATAAAATATCTTTACATGCACAAAAATCACTACCTGTAACAGGCAGGCAGCCTAAAATTCAGATTTAAAAATTCTGTGCCAGAAAGATGTGAGGCTGAGAGATTTCTGTCATGATTAAGGGATCATGGATCACAGTCTAGCTGCTGTCATCCAGCATGAGACACAAAATTAAAACAGACTCTACAAATCAAGTGAGAAAGCTTCATGGGGCCAAGAAGAAATATCAAGTGGCTTTATCCACGTAACCTGCCCTGTGTGGCTCCTCATTGAATCTGTTGCATGCAGTGACTGACAGCTTCAGAAACATGGAGCTACTGAATCATGAAAGCTTGGACAGCTTTTGGGCACAAAGGGAAGTTCTGCAGAATCATCCTGCTTTGCCTCCCACAACAGCTGAAGTTGCTCCCAAAAGCCCCTCTGGGTATGTCACAAACTGTTTGTAAACAAGAATCTGTTTGTAAAGAGGATGTCACAAACAACTTGAGTGGGATGCCCTGTGGGGGAGAAGCGGAGCGAGCTCTGTGGAAGTTGTGTGGTGGGCCATTTGTCTTCCCCTCCCTCCTGTTGTTGCCCAAAGACAGAACTTGCCTAACTGCACAGGTACAAGCCAGAGAAAATGAGAACCTTCTGGAACAACCTATTGCACATACATAAGAAAAACTATATAAAGGCAACACCCAACATGTGTTTTTGTCGACCCACCACCTGTGAACCAAGATTGCTACTCTGTGACAATGTGGGACCCAAGGGTCGTGATTCCCCTTTTCCTATCCCCTTCTCTCTCTTTTCTCTTTCCTCTTTTTACGCTTTCTCTCTCTCCCTCTTTCTTACATATATTCATGTATATAAGTTTTGTACAAATTGAAGTGTGATCGGTTGATTGTTGACGGGTTATTAGGAAAATAGTGTCATTGCTAAAGTGCTTTTATTCGTTCCTCGGATAGTTATCAGTTGATCGTTGCCAAATTATCTCTATTCACTTACTAAAATGGTCAGTTAATAAAGTCACCAGCACAATTTTTCCTCTGAGTCATTGCTGTGACTCGGACCGCCCTGCGGCTCTGCAGAACAGAGACCGGCTCTTCCACTGGCACATGGGCTCTTGGGGAATTACAGATTCACAGAATCACAGAATCATCTAGGTTGGAAAGGACCTTGAAGATCATCCAGTCCAGCCATTAACCTAACACTGACAGATCCCAACTACACCATATCCCTAAGCGCTATGTCGACCCGACTCTTAAACACCTCCAAGGATGGGGACTCCACCACCTCCCTGGGCAGCCCATTCTTGGGACTCAGATTTTCAACTGTTTAGGGTTGGGATTTTTTCCATCAAAATTGATGCAAACACAAGTAGGTTTCATTGTCTTTCTGAAAAATCACCAGGTGCTTGATGAATCCTCTAGGCATGAAATATGGCGTCTCAGTAGGTAGCTAGAACTGATTTATTTTTCCTTTTAAAATGGCATAAACTTGATTTCAGTATGAATAAAATCCAGCTAAAGTAGCATTTCAGTTTAGCAAAGCAAAGAGCAAGTTAGGATGAGATGATTCTTATCCCACTAATGATGGCATCTGGAAGACAAACCAGAAATAGAAGTACACTTTGTACACAGTCTAGCAAACCTACTGCAAACTTGAGGAGGAAGTGGCAGAGATTTGAAAGCCATGTGTGGACCGTGCAGATGGCAAGTATATCAACTCCCTGCAGTTTCCTCTGTGGCTGTAGTAGTGGGATCCTCAAGTACTGAAGGTGAGGGTATTTCTGAATTGCTCTCCCACGCATCTTTCAGCTTTCCTGAGTCCAGGATCATAACGGAGGAGTCCTGCTTGCCCATGAATTATGTACACAGCTCACTGTCTCCAATGAGGTGGTCCCAGCACTTTTCTGCTGCTCACGCTCTCTGTTATCCTCCAGCATGGGAAACATTGCTATCAAGAGTGAAAATAAGGCTTTATTTCTTGGTGGTGAGTCACTGCATCTCTCTAGTTGAGGTTGCTGGGGGGCAATCCCCATGTGACACACAGATGTGTCCTGAGGGTTCATTGGAGGGGACATGTAAGTCTCCTTACAAACCACTCTGGGAAAGAAAGTGGGCAAGGAAACCCTAGCAGAAGGACAGACAGCAATTCCTGCACAGTAAATGTGCAGAAGATCAACACTAGGTTGACCAAATCACACAAGAGCATGTGCTGCAGACAAGGAGAACTGTGGCTGAGCAGGATCAGCTCTTATGTGTTGCTGCAAGGGTGTCCAGGTTCCTGTCCTATCTCTCAATTTTTTGTGATGCTTTTTGATGTCTTATTCTTTCTCCATGTTGTTAGATTAGGACCTTCCTTTCTGCTTATTTTTCCTCCTCTGCTGTCTTTTCTGTACACCCCAGGAGTTGTGCAGGAGCAATCCCTTAGTCCAGTGAAGGCTTTGCCACATCAACCCTTCCTTCTTGCTTCCTGTGGTTTTGACTGTTACATCACTTGTTTCCTCTTCTGTTGTGTTGGGGTTTTTTAGTTCTAAAACTCTCTCAAGCATGTATTAATAGTGGATTAAAGTGCATACAAGTCACATTCTTTATTAGAGAGATGATTTCTCTCTAGTTCTTAGGCTGACAGCTATCACACTGAAGTTATTTTGTAGCCCACATACCATAGAATATGCACCAAAGCATGCAAGGCTTTGAAAGATTCCTCCTTCAGGCCTCCAGATGTACACAGTAGTGATGCAGAAGAAAAGGGATTTACTTTGAGTTTTATTATTTTGAGCAACAGAACACTGGGGAATGGTAAATAACAGGAATTTTGGTCAGGAATTTAAAATATGACGATCTAAAGTGAAATCTCTAACTCTTAATTTAGAGCAAATGAGCATTTTCGCCTTTCCTCACACTCTGGAGGAGTTTTTTGTAAACACCAGTAAAAATGCCTCATTATGCTCCTCCAAGTTTCTTAAAACCTTTCTTGCCCTAATGCCAGGAACAAACCTTATAATGCTAAAACTGCTGCAGCAATGATTTTACTGCCACTCATGTTGATCGATGTTGTGTCACTGATTCCTTGTACTCTCCATCTGCCTCTTTCCATCTGTCTCTTGTCTTGGATGGTAAAGTCTTGGAAAACGTAATTTTGTTTTTATTCTTTGAATAGCACTCTGCATTTCCTATCATGCTTGTTCTAGGAAGAAGAAGAAAAGAAGAAGAAAAGAAGAAGAAAAGAAGAAGAAGAAGAAGAAGAAGAAGAAGAAGAAGAAGAAGAGGAAGAAGAAGAAGAAAATGGGTCAAACCAAAGATCCATTTAAGCAAGTCTTCTGCTCCAACAACAGCTAACAGCAGAGGAATAGAGCAGAATACAAAAGCAGAGCTAGTGTTAGCATCCAGATTTGACTGATCTAAAGCTTTGGGACTGTCTAAGCTAGAGGTTGTATTTTTGTTTTTAATAACCCTGTATTATGACACTTCCCAAACTAAACTTAAAGTGTTCACATTATCCTGTGAAAATGAGTCCCACAGCTTAACTAGGCCGTCTGTGAGAAAGTACTTCTTTTGCTCATCTTATACCCCCTGTTGAACAATTTCATTCTTTGCCTGCTTGGAAAAACTGTGGTAATAGCAAGATCATTGGTAATGTCATCTAAGCTAGGTGTTGAGTCTGCAATGTATGCTACTGGCCCAGACTGCTGTTCTAACTGGAACCCCACTAGTTTGGGTGGAAATCTATGAAAATACATGGCCCAATAAGGTAAGATATAGTATGAGTTCATCTTCAAAAAATTCTGAGAAAACATTTGGGTTTTTTAATTAACATGATGATGATTTAAAAAAAAAAAAGGAAGATTTCCCTCTTGTGACTAAGAAAAATTAACTTATTCTATTTTACTAAGAATTTGGGAGCTTTGCAGGGATTGAAACTCAGATAAAAATGAAACTATGAAAGGCAAAAGATCAATTACAATTTGTAGTTTAGGAGTGGGGTTCTTGAGATACCTAGACAACCTGGAATTCACTTAAAAGACACTTACAAGAGGTAATGGCCTCAAGTTGTGCCAGGGAAGGTTTAGACTAGATATTAGGAAGTATTTCTTTATAGAACAGGTTGTTAGGCGTTGGAATGGGCTGCCCAGGGAGGTGGTGGAGTCCCCATCCCTGGAGGTGTTTAAGTCAGGTTGACATAGCGCTGAGGGATATGGTGTAGTTGAGAACTGTCAACGTTAGGCTAATGGTTGGACTAGATGATCTTCAAGGTCTTTTCCAACCTAGACGATTCTGTGATTCTGTGATTCTGTAAAAGAGAAATGTCATTGTGGTTGTACATCTTAAAACAAGACAAATTTCAAGACTCTGTTCTGATGACATTGCTGAACAGTACATTTAAGTTTACATTTACCAATGACTTTCATAAACTAGTAACTTTCATCAATCATGATCATTAAGCCAAATGTCAAAGTTCCTTTCAAAGCTACTTTATGGTGTAACTGATGAAATTTTAAGCCCAGATCACAGGATCCCAAGAGTGTCACCTCTCACTAATCACTATTAATGGCTATTTCAGCAGCTACAGGAGTGAGTCTTTTGCTATCATAGTACTCCTGCATGCTGTTGTCTGAAAACATGAAAAATCTGCACAAGGAAACTCTTGTTAGTGTTTCTGAAGTAATCGTAGACTAGATATTAGGAAGCATTTCTTTACAGAATGGGTTGTTAGGCATTGGAATGGGCTGCCCAGGGCAGTTGGTGGAGTCCCCATCCCTGGAGATGTTTAAGAGTAGAGTCGACATAGCGCTGAGGGATATGGTGTAGTTGGGAACTGTCAGTGCTAGGTTAATGGTTGGACTGGATGATCTTCAAGGTCCTTTCCAACCTAGATGATTCTGTGATTCTGTGATTCTGGTATATGAAAGAAAGCTCCACATCTCAAATTTTTATCATGCTGTATCGCTTTTTCTTCCTATTGGGGAATGTCTCAGGAAGTGATCCTGTATTTATTATGATTCTGATAATACCTTCTTATAGGAGGAAACTATCTCATCTTTGATGAATGACAAAACCCATTTCACTGGCTTGCATTCATATAACACAACTTTATTGAAAATATTTCAAGCTCTAATGGTGACCAAACATCATTCTTCTGGTGGCGTTCTTTCGCCAGACCAGTCACTTCCTGTTTGTGCTCCAAATTTTCATTTGTTAATTCAATATGAAGTAAAAATAATTCATTTGACTGTGATATACTGTACTATTTACACACCATTAAGAGTCAGGCTACCATAAAACCTTCTCTATAAAGATGAAATAACATTTGTAATGAAATAGGGCTTAATAAAAATGTCCAAAAATTAAGCTTAAAGATAACAGAAAAGAAGGTAGTATAAATACAAATAAGACTAAAAAGCAATGTAAATTTTATCATGAACTATTGACTGGAAAGGTTTTAAAAAATTGGGGTTTTTTTCTAGCAGATGTGCTGCTGTTTGAGTGCCCAAAAGAATTTAAACTCTTCTTAGTCAAACCCATCATTTCAAAATTGAAAAATAAAAGATCAATTTATCTCTACACTGATCTTTCTCAGACATGTGGGTTGTAAAAGTTAATAATTTCCTTGGAAAAGTTGCTTGTCTTTCACGGCTTGTGAGGTGTTCAGTGAAGTTCATAAGGGCGTTCTTGACTTCTTTTCTTAAAGAAATTATACCCATCATTCATTTCTCTGTGTTTACCTCACAGGAACAGGAACAGGGGATGTGATGTGGTGTTTGAGGAGCCACAACTCAGTATTGCCACTGTTGTGCAACTTGTCTCACAGCAGAGAGCATCAGCCAGTGCCTGTGACACTCACCTCAGCCCTGTCACCCTCATGTACATGTGGGCACTGGTAACTTCTCACACATGGGCACATACCCAGCCTGGCATGCCTGGGAAGGCAGAGAAGTCAAAAAAATTTTGGATAATCTCATTATTTGATGAGTTTTGGAGCTCTCCAAGCATTCTAGTTGCTCAGGGTTGCAAAAAAAAGGACCTTCAAGGCCAAGATAAAATACATCTGTCTGTGCCAATGGTGTTAAAATGTTCCATATCTGAGCTTGTGTTGAAATGACTTAATTGGGAGTATTGACCACAGTGTTTTAAACATGTACCATCTGCCTTTCCCAACACTCCTGTTTCTGTTATTGAGAGCAAGCAGTTTAGCAGAGACACATTACACTCTCAAATATTGTCCTAAGAAGTATCTGGGGCCTTGTGTTCCTTTCCTTAATGAGCACATTCAGAAGCATTCCTGGTGGTGAGAATACCTAAAGCTTTATTCTTCTAAAAAAACCCCAGAATTAAAGCCAGAATCATTGGCCTTCCCTTAGGAATACTAGAATCATTTGGAAGCAGCATCTTTATTTAAATCTTGACTAGCAGAAATTTATGACTGTAGCATAGTCCAACCCACCCTTGCAGTGAGGATACCCAAAACCACAGCAACACATTCTCTACGAATGTGGAGCTTAATAACAATTGCTCTGCCAGAAGTTGTGCCATGAGAACTGAGACTATAGTCAGCTTCTGGCCCAATTAATATTTAATCATTTATGCAGTATGGAACAATTTCAGTTAAAGTGCACAAGAGAGAGCATAGCTGAAAGGATGTTTATTTGTTCTTGGTAGACATATGTGAATTAGTTCTGCCAATGCTCTGAGACAGCAGACTGTGAGCAAACTCTGATCCAAAAGTTTTCTGCCCATCCTGCATTTTACCTCCTCAGAACCAATAACTATGTCCAAAGAGAAAGAATTGGGTAGGGGGAATTAAAAAATTAAGAATTAAGGGTTGATAGGTTGCACTGGGAAAAATAATTGCAATGTATCTGTGTAGAAGAAACCAAAGACTGCAGAAGAATGACAAATTTGCAGAAGGCTGTTGAGAAATCAAAGGCTAAATACATATATTGGAATTAGAAATTGTGGGAAACATAGTTTGATGAAGTTGTTTAGGAGAGTGCATTGGAATGTACTATGCCTTAGAGATGTGACCTTGATTTACCAGTGCACCTTTCTGACCTGGTTACTCTGTAGAAAAGAGCAGTTTTGCTGCTCACACCCTGCCTGGGTGTCAGTGCTGCTCACACTCACCTGGAAGTGGTTCCTGATGGAGGTCATGCAGCTCATTTCATCTTTTGGACTGAGCAACACTTGGTAACATTGCTTCTTTCAGATACCTTCATTTGCTGTTGTTGTTGTTGTTCTAAGAAGATATTTTGGCTGGAAAAATTATTAGTAAAGAGTTTTTTATGCACACAGGATCTTTGGGAGTTGACTAGCCTGTTTTAGCTACTCTGATATGCTTTTATGGAGATATGAGCCAGTTTCATTTGGGTTTTTTTCAACAAAGAAGGAACAAACCAAGCCTGTACAATGCTGACGCGGAAGTCCCGGACACAACTTATACGACCAAGGTGATCAAGTTGATGCCACTTTATTAAAGGATACACAGTAATTTATACACTATCACAAAGCACACACGCTGCTATCTTATTGCTAATAGGCTAAAGCTACTTGTCCACGCGCCCCTTTGCCCTCTATGATTGGTCCCGGTGTGGTGTCCACACGCTGCTCTCCTACTAGGTAGGCATCCTGTTTTCAACAGTCCAACTTCTTTATCTTTTGGCTACGCACGCAGTTTCTTAATCTTCCTTGACCTTGCAAGTGTCCTTCAACACAGCTGCAGCCTGTTGTTACAGTGAGGCCCCTCAGTCTGGATCACTCATAATATGTCCGTTGTTTTCCAGCCATTCCACAGTACAAGCCCACGATGGTATGTAATTTACTTGGCACAACAGCAGATGCAGAGCACTCTCTGGTGCCCAGGGCAGCCAGACCTGCTGGTCAGACTCCAACACAACTTTCTTGAAGAACTGAGGGCAGACCCACATCTCAGCATTTAATGAGTCCTCCCTACTGAGAGGCCAGACATGGGAGAGGAAAACAAGCACTTCCATGTGATCCCACTGCAGCAAGAAAGCATTTCACTATTGTCAGTGAACACCAAACTGACGTGCTGGGGAAAGCAGAGTTTTCTTACTGCTTACAGGAGAGCTGTCTTTTCTGAGACAGCTTGATAAAGCCCAGGATTATTCAGGCAAATAAGGACCCTAAACCACCCTTTATCCTCATGTAAAATACGTCTAAGAGCTGTCTCATACAGAGGAAGACTATTTGGCTGTATTCTGCATTTCAAACAATCTAGCCAAAATATGAGAGACACAGAAATCCAATACACCAGTCAAAGATCTTCCCAACACATTTATGACTAAATATAGCACTTAGGAGTGAAGAGATTCTATTCTCCTTCTTACTGGGTTTGGGTAGGTTTGGCTTTGGACTAATAGCTATTTCTATAAATATGAACTAATAATCTAGGTAGTAAAATAACCTTTGCCTGGCACTGGCTCAAGCTGGCATGCGATCATTCGTATCAGTTAATTTTAGGATGCCCCTTGGCACTAGGCCTCTCCTAGCCTACATCCTGGGACAGATACAGGAATATACTGGTCAGGGACTGCTCCCTGCTGACTGTGGGATGGAACCACCCCATCCTGGGAGGAGAGGGGAGAGGGGTAAGCACTGTGAATGCAAGCTATATCCTGAGGATGGGACATAACCTTTTCCATTTGCTAATCTAAACAGCCCCTGAGCCCAGAACATCCACATGATCAAAATGTTTTAGTTTATCTTAGACTAGTTGCCTTCTGTTGAATGTAAATCACTACAAGATACATTGATTACTTTAAGAATAAGTAGTTACATAAAGATTATTTTCTATTTTTGGTGGGGATGTGAAGCCAAGTGAAAGGTTACAATTTTTTAAAGTCAAAGAAGTAAGAAGGCTCATCCTCTACTTGAAGGTACCTGGTGAAAATGTATAAAAATCTATATTCCAAGAAAAATAATTTGGCAAAATTATGAGATTCTTAACACAAGCTCCATTTATTTGTTCATGGACTTGAAGTTTTATAGGCAGAGTTATAAATTCATAATAATTTTCCTGAGTGCTGAGATTTTCCATTTGGGAATATGAGTGAAATGCAAGATGTTCACAGTCGCAATTACCATTGTATATTCATAAGAGAGGCTCAGAGTAGTGACAACATTTGCATACAAAAATCCAAGATATCTGTGTTTTCCATAAGTACATAATTGACTGGGTGTCTCTATTCTGCATTCAAATGTATTTTGATCTTGACTGGCCATTTCTACCACAAATTATTCCCTATGCAATTTGCTATTTCTGATCAAATTTTGAAAACAAAATTACTGACTTTGTGCTGTGTATTAATAACAGATATGATGTAGTTTAGATGCAATCAAATATTTCTGCTAAAATTAAAAGGAAAACAAGCAAAAAATCTGACACAAAATCTGTATAGTATATCACAAATGTGAGATACATTTAAGACCATGGGGGGTGTAATGGGCTAAGAAGGAAGTGGATTAAAGACATCATTTGGCTTTTCAGTGTAGGAATTGTTCTTTTTAACTGACATTTCATGGTCTTTTATAACAGCCTAGGTTCTTCTCTTTCCAGTCAATCAGGGATGGGATAGGCAATGTACTAGCTCCCTAGGTGAGATTTCACCACGATAACTGCCTGACACTACTCCTATATGCTCTGAAGTCTAGAGGACCACTGGCATTGTAGAAGGACATATAACAATGAAAGAGCAAGAATGAAGGCCATCTCCTGTCAGTGAGTCAGTTTGTGTCCCACAGTCTGCTGCCTGCCTGCACCTTCCTTAACCCTAACCCAGAATGATTAAATTCCTGATACAAGTACCACAGTGTTGTAAAAGACCATGGAGTGCCATGTAAATGCCAGTACCAACCCTTTCTTGTCTCTAAAAGCCATCTAACATCCTGAGTACTGTAGCTTCCTGCAGCATGAGAATGTTCAGCCATAACCATACTGCTAGTCCTAACATGATATGTCCAGAAACCCAGAGGATCATTCCCCATTGTAGAAGACAATATAACACAAACCCCCACCTCTTTCTATCCCCAGGGTACAATTAATATCCAGTAAGCTACTACCTGTCAAGACTGCTACATTCTTCAGCCCCAACTCTCACATCAAGCAAAGCTTGCAACCGGGACAGCAAATTTCTCCTATAGGTAGGAAGGGCAACTGGATTTATTTCTTTACTAGGTTTCTGGGGCCTTTTATGGCAGGGCTACATTTCCTTGATTTTGGAAATTTACTATAAGCTGATGTTAGGGTTAGCAATTCAGGTGGTTAATGGATTCTGGGATATTTTATATCCCCAGTAATATTTGACATTATTTTTGTAAAGTTTTGTCTTTATTCCTTTTCAAGCTATGTGCCATTCCTCAGAGACTGAGCAGGGTTTAAATCAAAAGAAATTAATAACGTAACTGAAAATCCAGCAGTTGTTCAGATAAGAGGACAAAGCAACAACATTATCGAAAGGACTTTATTATTAGCTTGCTTGTTTTATTCATATCAAAAAATTAATACAGTGAAAAATACAGGATTTTTGATGTTCTGATCCACACTTCCTTTGTCAACAATATACATACTTTGTATTTTTTGTCTCAGAGCTGTAAAGCTAATTTAAACACCAGGCTACAGATTGATGCTTTGTTATGTTTGTAAACATTTTTCTTATATTCAGTAAAATGCATTAATTTCTAAATCTGCAAATTTCTTAAGGGTGAGAGCCATCCAGCAATATTCAATACATATGACCTACTGGACAATCTCCCTTATACTTGGCATCTTCTTGTTAACAAAGTAATAAATTAATTTATTGTGAAGTTCCATTTGTTTGGGTTAACAGAAATATTTTTATGTAAGTCTGTCACTGAAACTGATGAAATAGTCTATTGGAATGGACCCAATTTTGCAAACATAGACAAAACACCGAATTGGAGGCAATTACGATACAGCTGATCTGAATAGACAGCACTTCTACACAACAGAGTAAATAACTTCTGTTCAGCTTGTGACTAATGTTTCCTTTTTCACTGTCAATCTAGCATGCTAAGGCAAACTTTTGAAAAATTAATATTAGAACAGATTGAATAATCCAAATTCATCTTGAAAAAAAAGCCAAAGTCAAGTTGACAAAGGAAGTGTCTCCATGGTCTTGGATGATTTTAAGGCTGTGTTCACACGTGGTCCCATCCATACTCTCTCTAGACTTAGGCATTTGGTTGTATCCAGGGCAGACACCCAGGTATCAGATGTGAGTCAGCTCAGGGCAAGATGCAGTTACTTGGTTTGCTCATGGGCAGGACCACACTAAGCATTATCTCAAGTTTGAAAGCAAGTTAGCTGCAAGATTACACTTTACCACCTGAACTGATGAATTTAGGGCTCTATTAATTTATTGCTCTCCAAACCGCAATCCATTTCACACCTGTAGGCATACCCTAGATGCAAAAATGCATAATTCCCTAGGAAACTGCCCTACTCTTTTATAGCAATCTCCAAAATGAAAATTGCCATGGTATGTATCTGTTTCTAAATATAAGCTTGTTGCTTACCAATAGCTATTTTTAACAGAAAAAGATTAGCTCCTTTCACCCTCATTTCCAGCCATGGGAAGTCACTGTAGTGCAGCAGACAGCCCGCTGTAGAGGAATTAAAGAAACTCATTCTATCATTTACAAGCTTGTTTGGTGACAAAGGAAAGCCATTTAACCTGCATGTACCTCAGTTTATTCCTCCACAAATGGAAATAAAGACAGTCTTCCTTTCCTTATAGAATCTTTAAAAATCTTCTAATAAAATGTTCTAGAAAAGAGCCTGTTACTCCCAGACCTGTTGTTCTGTGCTATTTTCTATCAATAGCTCATGTGTTTGCAATAGAGAACTGGAAGATCCAAAATCTGTGTCTAGTCCCCTGCTTGGATTGTATCAGCATTGTATCATTTTTTCCAGAAGACAATTGAGCTCCATCTTGAAACTAGTTAGATGTTTTCTATTGAAAATCTCATTAATCACATGTAATAATGATAAGGAAACTTTTTTATTTTTATTATTTTGAACCTAAATGCATTCCTGCTCAGTATATATCCATTCTTGGGTTTGGTTTGGCGTTTGTTTGTTGGGGTTTTTTTATGGGTTTGTTTTTTTTATTTTCCCTGTAATACTGTGCCTTGGTTTAAATATCTCTTTATTAAATGTGTTTATCCCTTAGCATGTTTATGGATGGGCATCTCATAATTCCTCTCAATGAAGCTTTCCCCAGAGGACACCCTGCAGGGTGCCACATCTTCTTTCAACACTGCCATAGGGTGACCACAGGGGTGCACAGAACACCATAGGAAGTCTCACAAAAGCCACAAAAAGCATTAATACTTCTCACAAAAGCCATTACTATTTCTTTACCTCCACTGAGCTTCAGTCTGCCATGAAGGTGAAACAGGAAGTCTCTGCTGGAAATACCTCTCACAACATATCTTAGGAGCACCTTTACTTTTTTCATGCCTACTTCTCCTTCTGTGAGATATCTCTGCTCACATAACACACTTTCTCTGCTTCATTCAGCCCCAGCTGATGAATTCCTTATTATTCCAGTCTTCTTATGAGTCCTTAAATGCACGACCTTTCATTTTATACACCATTAAATTTAATCCTATTTCCATCACTGCGGTCCTCATCATGCTGTTCTTCCTGACCTGCTTGTTTATTGACAAAGTCTTCATGCTTTCAGAAAGTTTTATCATCACATACTTACTTTTGAGCTAAGATCATTAATGAAAATATTAATAAATTAATCTTAGGAGCAATTTTTGAGGATCTTCATTGTTGAATACCATTTTCATTCCCTCTGAGGAGTTCCCTACCTACCTTACCTTAGTTACACTTACACATTACTCACGTTACATTTAGCTCTCTTGTTCTTCAGCTTTACTATGATTTTCTTAATATAAACTCCCTATTATATTTAATTTAAGAAATAATTTCATTTTTCAAAAAAAAAAAAATCAGAATTACTTGACAGAACTTAACTTTGACAAAAATACATTGCATTGTTGTATTTAATTCTGTGTCTTTTGTAATTTTTTCTTTCAAAATTTGTGTCAAAGCTGTAAGGTCTAATCCATCCTTCAGATTTAAACATCTGACTTGGACTTCCAAATTTTAAGTGTCCAATGAATCTGTTCTCCTAAAAATGCTTAAATTCACTACATGCAAGAGAGAAAAGTAGACATTTTAGAAATTCTTCAGAGGAAGAACCAGTCTGCATTTTACAGTGCTAAAACACAAGCCCTCTGAAAGTCTTCAAATACCATTTCAAAATGTAAGAAAAGCTTTTATGACATTTTATAACGTTAACTTGTTTTTCTTGTTTTCATAATTCTTAAATATTTTCAAAATTAATTAAATTGTCCAAAATATATGTGTCTAGTATAAAGCAGTGGTCCCAATTTCCCTTACAGTGAAAAGAGAGACCAGAGCTTCTCAAAAGTAGCCTCCATAAAACATTGTTCAAGATAGGTGAGATGAATTAAATTTGGCTATAACATATTTCTGTCCACTGACTACACAGGAAACTAGACAATTATATTGAAGTTAGATGCTTAAAGTTTAAACGGTTGAAGTTTTAAATGGTTTAAATGGCTGAAATTAGGCAAGATTAATTCTACCCTAAAAGCTCGTTTTCCTTTTTATATTAGCTAGTGTTTTATCAGATCAACTTTTTTTTTTTTGCTACCACAGATGTCTCTTAAGTCCTTCTGTATTAGATCCCTGTCCTTCTTATTGTTATATCATTGTTCTACTTATTACTGTCCAAGTAGATGTCATTTAACCATGCTTTTAGATTGCTGTTGATAATAATAAAATAGAAGTAACCCTAATATTAACACATATTTTAATCTATCCATGTTCATACTGGCTCTCCCCCTGTTGTTCTTTTCTTTGACTAGCTTTCATTTTTGCTTGTTAACAAATTTGAATTATTTGTGTGCAAGTAGATTTGAGTGGTTTAGTACACTTCAGCTGTATTCCAGGGCTGTAAATATGTTTTCTGTCAGAATTACAAAAAAGGTTATATCAACAGGAAAGTACTGTAAGTATTTGAAACTCATGATCATGGCTCAGAAAACCAACCAGTTTCTATTTAAATTTAAGAGATTAATAAATACATGTTTTAAGATCTATTTGCCCTGTGGTTTTTAAGTCTTTGAGAATTGCAATCCAATTACTTTTCTCCACAGCCTTATAGAAAATGTGAAATATTCGTAAATGCCAAAAAGATAGAGAGAGAGATAAAGGCGGTGGAGATGCTCATAATAGCATGACTATCAAAGATAAGGCTTCAAATATCTTATTTCATGTTAAAACACTAAGTGATGGCAACAGTGTTTGAGAATATTGTTAATTCTTAGTTTTCCCTAACTCTTTTTGTGGATGATAATGTTGTCAAATAATCTTCTACATATTTCTGTGAGTTCTTAAATCTCCACTAATCTCATTTTGTTTGGTTTGGTTTATGGCATACTACATTTCAGAGCACCTTAGTCCAGCGGCTAGATTTTTTCCCCACAAATAATGCTGTTTTCAGTTCTATTCTGAAGGAAATCTGCTGGGTTGAGCTTGAGGTCTACTTGTCTGCTAGTGAATCTGACATTGAGGTTCAGGGCTTCATGCAATTTTCATATATGCCCCAATCTGTTACTACATTTCAGAATACTGGAAGCATGAATGTATCCAAGCTGGGTAATGAAGGAAGCCTTACTAATTTCTCTTTAAGCGACTGTCTTAATCTAGGTGATTTCTAAGACAAGAAATCCTCAAGAAGAACAAAAATTTTTTTGAAAAATGAGATACAATCATGGGTTCTCTACAAATGCAAGAAAAAAATAATCTGACAGGTGGGTTAACAGGCACACATATGTTCAGACAGACACTCAGGGATGTCTCCCTATACTTTTGAAGAAGTGTCTCATTAGAGATGTTAGTTATTATTAACTATTATTATTAACTATGCTACATAGCACTAGGAGCCTGCTGCTGAGACTTCAGTACTGTTGTGGTAAACATGAGCACATAGCAAGAGACTGCTTCTGTCCTCAAACCATTTCCAGCCTCAGTGGTCAGAGGAAAGCAAGTAATTGCATTTATCCTGGTGTGAGCAGGGTGTGGAGGCACCCAAAGATGAAACAACTTGCTCTGCAATTTGTCAAGGGTATTTGCGGTGTAGCCCAGCTTGGAGTCACTGCTTAGGAGGTGCTGATCTGCCAGGAGGACAGTCCCTCTTTCAAACTGTGTCATGAGACCAAAGTTTAACCCTTTTCTGCTTTTCTTCAGGTGAGGGTTATTCAATATTGCACAGGGATATATGTGTGTTAGCCCTTGGAGAATTAAATCTGGGTGTTGGAGGAAGGACAAATGCTGTAAGCAGAGTATGATGCTTCAGGGAGGAGTCACGCTAAGGCAGCTGTACGGCTTCTGATAGCCAAGCCAGATTGGGTGTTCTTCCATAACATTGTAGTTGTGTTGTGTTGTAGTGGTGTTGGATTCTCAAAGACTCTCCAATAAGAGAGATAATTTCCATGACTTTTCTTTAAATTCTGACCTGAATATCAGGGGCACATGGTGTACGCAGCAGCCGTGCCTAGAATAAACATCTCAAAGTTTTAGGTCATGGAAAAATCTAATTGTCTTTCTTATTGGCGTTTCACTTATGTTTGTCTCTCCATTTAGCCTGGTGTTAGAGACTTCTGGATAAAAGGAATGCTTCCCGAAGAAAGACAAATGAGGTAAGTTACCAAATTAGTTAATTTCAGATGCTTTTGTTCAAGTGACAGCTCAAAAGGACAGCAGGGTAAATGACTCAGAAGCACGAGAAGAATTTGAGTATGATTTATTATCTTGACACTCATTATATAATCTTTGCATTGTGCTGTACTTCAGAAACTGCCTCATTAAATAAATTCCAAAACATTTCTTTTTTTTTTTTTTTAACTTAAACCTATTTTTAAGCAATATCTTTTTCAACTTGTGAAGATTCATTTTTTGACAGACATCTGAGGATAGTTCGCAGGATTTTTATACACATCTTCATCATATGCTGCATACACAGAAGAGGCACCTGTTTCAGAATTGCTCTTTTAATAGTTTTTGTCAACTTTTGGCCCCTAACTTTTTTTAGATTCGAGTTCTGCTGGCAGGTTTGTTTTCATTGGATTCTCTCACATCTTTGTCTTTTGATTCAGGTTATCCCAGGTCTGGTGACTGGCATAATTTTTATTTTCCCTTTTCCCTCCCTGTTAAGGTCAGGTTTTGGGAGCCAGGCTGACAGAGCTAAGCAGCAGCATGCTATTTCCCTATGTCTGCAGGTTGCAAGGGGAACAGCAACAAAAAAAAGAAAAACCATCAGAGTTGCCTATGAATGACAGACCCAGATCTGAGACTCTTGACTTCTTTTATTAGTGCTGTTTGAACTGAATCAGATTGGGCATCAACTTTATCCACAATTAAAAAGGAAGCCGAGTTTAAGAGCACAAATGGAGGTCGCAGTGATGACCTAACATAAAAAGATGTAGAGCAAGCTATTACAAATAGGTACAGAGATCAATAAGTTAAATATCCTAATGGTCTATACCTTTAACCAGATAAAAGCTTATTCTGTGTCTCGTATAAATGTTTCCTTTTCAGTCTAATTTATTTCACCATTATTAAAAAGTTATGGGAAAGAAAAGTAGGTCATAGGCAATGATACAATTAGTAGTTTGCCATTAATCAGGTAAGCGTGTTTTTGCTTATCTTATGTAAGAATGGCTACAATGGGTCAAACCATTTGCTCTCCAGCAGTGGTCAAAAAGCCTGGGGCACTGTATGGGAGGAGGACAAACATATGATATTTTTTCTGATGATTTTTTCAGCCCATTACCCTTTGCAGCTCAGATACTTGAACTCCCTGAACTGGGAGTAATTTCTGTGAAATTAGCAACTCTCAGTGTATTTCTCTTCTGTGAACTTTTCCAGCCTCTCCTTGAAACCATGTAAGCTTTCGCCATCTGTAACTCATGGTGAAGATTTCAGCCTCTCAACTGCAACACCACCTGCAAGAAAAATCCCTTTTTTTGTTTAAGCCTAATTTCTGGCAGCCTCATTCAATGTACCTACTGCTAACAGTAAGGTGTCTCAGGGAGCTACAGCGGGAAAAACTCTGGTAATGGGATGCAGCACTTTGGAGAAGGCTGTAAGTGTTTTGTAAAGTCAGGTCCCAAGTGATAACAAGTGAGCAAGTGGGAGTTCCAGCTCTTCATAAAAATGTCTGAAGAACATGAAAGTGCAACTGTGTTAGTGAGAAGGAGGAGGTTTGCCGCCTGTGATCAGAACTGATATGGTTAAATATAACTCTAACACTTCGTCTGCTCTTTCTGCCAGGTTCGAGTATGCCTCTGGTCTCATAGTTTGGGAAACCAGATACTGCAAGGATTGTTACATTTAGATAAACATTTTAATACTTGTAATAACGTTGCAGCTATGTCATAACCAGAAAAGATGAATTTTAATAATTTAATAGTAAAGTTCACAGTGTTGCCTCTGCAAGGAATATTACATGTGGACTTACCTAGGGAAAAGGACATGGAAAGGGGCTGACGACAGTGGGTCTGTAGCCGTTCCACTGCTGCTCCATGCTCTATAGGTAACCCCTCCCTCTGTAAGCCCCTCTGCAGCCTCCATCCATCATGGGACTCACCTAGCTGGATCACCAGGCTGAAACACCTGGTCACCAGTGTCATAAGGTTTTGGGTCAACAGATGATGGATGACAAAGCAGCACCACTGAGGACCAAGCCTGGGAGCTGCAAGGGCCAACCCTTCCCCTCCTGCCCCACCAGCAAAGGTTCTTGGATGCCTTGTGGAGTGGTGAGTGTCACCAGGCTCCTTAAATTCCAGCTATCTTTTGTGTTTGTTAGCTAATAAATAATTGCCTCATACTTTATGTGTGTGTATCCTTCTTGCACAGTTTCCTTCTGCAGAGCTAAAGATGTCCAACATGACTCAGAAGAAGGGTAGTGATACCTATTATGTGTCAGATAGTTTCATCTCAAGCTTCTCTTATTTTATCAAAACTTGAGGAATGCTCATCACTTGGTAACTTGCAAATGCTATTAAAAGACCACTGTGGTCTGATCCAATGAGAGAAGTCAGAAAGTGAGATGAAGGTGTAGGTCACCCAGCTTTTCTCCTTGACCAGCAAGTGCCTGAATATTTAGTCTCTTTGTGTTCTGCTTGTCCTTATTTTTCTCACAATGTACCTTCTACAGGTAAATCTAAGTTTCCAGAGAAGTAAGGATGGATGTTGATGCTGTGCTGAGATCTAAACCAACATAGTGGTTTTTCTCCCATGCAAAAGACTTTTCTGCAGAGTTGAGCTTCTGCTTTGACTTTCAAAATCCACAAGAAAACCTCCAAGCCAGCCATTTTAGCTGCAACTCAGAGTCACCACAGAACTGACAAATAATGTATAGACTTATCCTGTATTACACCTTTTGGTTTAGTCTGACAATCTCAAATATTTACAATGAATTCTTACCCTTATATGCTCTGTATGCACAAATCAAAAGTGAAAAAAAAAATGAAGACCTAAAATAGGGACAGCTTTGTCATAATTTTCTTTTTCATTAGAACAGTGGGTTTTTATAGAACTACAGATAACTACTTATGCAAGGGAATTTAGCCCCTGGCAGGCTGGGTAGTAGGGCAATCTCTTCTGGGCTATATCCTATACTCTTCATCACAGAACCGTTATGGCGTGAACACGCCGTGATGAGGTTCAGCATGTGCAGTCTGCAGATGGCTCCAGTCATGGCATCTTGCACTGCATATAAGATGCTAACTGTTGTTCCAACAAGCATAATGAAAGATCTAATGCTTAAACATAGCTTTGATGGACAAAACCCCAGAACCACTAGGTATCCAACTTTGGCAAGATACCTACATCAGCAAAATGTTGCAGCAAATCCCAAACTCAGTTCTCCAAACATCTACTTAAAAAAATATCTGCCCAAACTCTTGAGTCTCTTCTTGTTTATTAATTTTGTGCAGTGTCTTCTGACAAACTCAGGTTTTAGCAGTCATTTCAATGCATTGCTATGCATAAGGCACTGATGAAAACTCCAGTAGTCATGCTTACTTACTGTGTTGATAAGAAACTGGTTTCTCTTTCTTTCTTTTTTTTTTAAACGTCACATTTTCTGTTGCAGGGAGATGATCAACATGAATGAAAACCTAATGGTGGGCAAACAGATGTAAGGAATTCAGTTTTTAATCTACTGCATCAGAGATTGAGAGCACGGATACAGATCCCTTTGGGGACCCTTGGTAGGAAAATCATTAGTGTAGTCCTGCAGGCTTACATGATTTGTTAGGCATAGTTGCAGATAACTAGAATTTTCTAAAGGTTAAGAACAATACTAGCGTGTTAACAACACACTGAAACAACTCATTCCTTATTGGCCACTATTAAATTGCAGTGGTGTTTCACTTTCTTACTGTAGTAAGCAACACATTTTCTAGAATACTTCTTTAAAGGTAGTGATTAAAGAGAAGGAAAGGAAAGTCAAAAAGTAGGCTGAAAGTTTCTCTAGCAATTCAGTTTTGTTACCAGATGGTGGTACTGGAGGATGAAGTGCTTCCTAGTAGTGAACACTTATGAACTACACAGCACTTAAAGATAAACTTTGAGGAATTCAAGGGAGGATTTTGGACAACCAATTTTCTAAAAGATTACTGGGATTTATATGAAGGGAGATTTGAAAAACTCCACCACAGAGTTTGTTGTCCAGGTGGCTCCTCAAACAGTTTGTGATCAGAAACAGAAAGAAATTGTAAAGAGAAGATCTGAGGGAGGCATTACTAATAATATCTTGTGGAGATGTTGGAAAACAGTAATTGAAGTTCTAGCTACTAAAAGGACAGATTGTTTAGTGTGACACCCTGTAGAAGAGAGACCTGCTCTGAATTCACTACTGTGAAGCACAACTTCCCAATGCTACCTTCCCTCTGGAAAACAACACCCCTCATTTATAGCCTGAATTTATCTAATTTCAGTTTTCACTCATCAGATCTTGACATGCTTACATACTTCTTTCACTACATTCAAGAGCTCCTGTCACAAGCCAAGGGAAAATGAAAACAACGACCTCTTCCTTCTAAAAGCCACTCAGCACAAGTGCTGGTCCTCTGGCTCTGACCCCTCTGGGATGGATCCTGTTGTCCGTTTCCCCATTCCAGGTATTTACGGTTCCACCTGTCCCTTACCATGCTCCCTTTGGTAGGTCTGATATAGGTGCTGCTCCTCTGTTCTCACAGAGCTAGTTAACCAGACACCTAAGGCAAAGGACTGCCATTTAGGACAAAAGCTTTAAACACAAAGAGTATACATTTCTGTTCACTTAATCCTCAGTTTCAGGGCCCTCACTGCCATCATCAGGGCTTTGACAGGAAATTTTTATCAGCCCATCCAGACTAGCCAAGGCCAACGTGGGACTGTGGTTCCTTCTGGGTATTTTTTCTGACTAGCTCTTTACATTACCTCTAAGTTAGTTTATTATATGCAGAAAAGTTTAACTCCTCCCTGGAGACAAAATTCAGCCTGTCCACAGAGACACATGTAACCCCTATTTGATCTATAAAACAGCTTCTGAGTTGCATTTAATATTTATCTATTTGATATTACGGAATTGATTATTCCCTGCATTTCTACAATTTGGCATGCTCATTACCAAAGTTTCAATTCCCATTGTCTTTTTTCCCTTCTCATTGGTATGAAATGGATCAGAAAAGGATGTGTTCCACCTCAAAGAAGAGTATTTCATGAAGCCTAACAGGACAGTAAGAACTACCATTGTCTGAAAATGAAGGCATGGATGAATCAAAACTTATAGTGGTGATGAGGTGGGGGAACCAGTAACTGGCCTGGATGGTAGTGCATACATAGTGAACAGGATGCTCTGGGCAAACACCAGATTCAAAACATGAGTTTGTACCTCTCTAAAAAAGTCCAAAAGTGTTGCCATGTAAAGGGATTAAATCACACCCAGCCCTTAAAGACAATCCTGCTTTATAGCACCAGCTATCTCTCCAGGAACATGAGGAACTCACTGATTTACCCTTGATGTCTGAGTTACCCGTGAATCCCCCTTTATACACATCCCACATGACTTCCCAGGGAGGACAGAGAATTTAGACACATAAACTTCATAGAATTGGAGTCCCCATCCCTGGAGGTGTTTAAGAGTCGGGTTGACATAGCACTGAGGGATATGGTGTAGTTGAGAACTGTCAATGTTAGGTTAATGGTTGGACTAGATGATCTTCAAGGTCCTTTCCAACCTAGATGATTCTGTGATTCTGTGAACTGCATTGATTTCAGTCCAAAACATTGTCATACTGTGTTGCTTTTGCATAATAACCTAATGTTTAATGCCCTGAGCTCCTCTTCCACCACAGCAGGGTGACAGCACAGCACACAGAAGGCAGGCTGACTGCACCCATTGTGAGCTCACCCAGCTAAGAAGGAGCAAACCTGAAGGATTTTGTTCCCAGACAGTGACTTTCTCTTTGCTAGTAATGCACAAACATTTCCTAAAGAACAAGACCTCAGATCTTGGACCATGTTTGTCTTGAGTGAGTACCTTCATTTGGAGATGACATTTGCCACTGACTTTGCTTTGGAGGGCTTCCTTGGCTCTGTAGCATCAGTGAGAAGCTGACTTTCCCACACAGTCAGCAGAGACAGGTAGGTCTTTAGTTATTTGGTCTAAATCACCTTCTGAAGACTTTCAGAGGTGTCTGTAGTGATTATATGGGACACTTAGCTCTCCAGACTCTCATGTTCAGATATTGTAATTCCATGCTTCTGACTTTGGATCTGACTCTTTCTGCAACACAACTGAAAAACTTTTATTATCAAATGCAGAGACAATTTAGAAACTAATGGCTGAATTTTCTTGAGGAGGGAAAAAACCCAAACGATAACAAAACCAAAAAGGTTGTATTTCTTTACTGATCTAAGTACCAGAGCTAAATTCAGTTTGATGTCTTCTGGAGACATGCTCCATTGTGGGGTCCCACCAGTGAGACTGTGCTGCTGTCTGATAAACTCACCCTGTGTTTTCTCAGTTGTCCTGCCCTATCTTAGAGGGCTGTGTGGAGAGAGCCTCAAAGATGACTCAGTTCCATTCTGCAATCAGGAGCAGAGTACTAAGGGACAAGACAATGCATTTATGAAAGTTTCATTATGAAAGTTCAATATCTCTTGGTCTGTTGCTATTGGCTTTACTGGTCCAGGAGGAGAATTTCTGCATGCTGTTCTCTTTGTCTAGGACACTCCTCATTCTGGACAGCATCCAGCTGTGTTTGAGCACTCTACTGAACAGGTTTGAATGCAAGAGCATGACTAAGCTGAGTCCTGCACTGGGACCTTTTTGGCATTAAGTTAAATTGAAAATCTGTACAATTGAGCTCTAATTTTCTTTAAAAATAGAGAGGTGTATTTTCCTTTTGCACTTTTCTTCTTCAAAGTGCTTTCAAAATATTAATTAGTTAATCCCACAGTGATTCTGGCATTCAAACCTTTCCTACAATAATGATAAAAACTTTCTGTAAATGTTAATGTGCCACTGAACTTTGAAAATGTAGAGAGTGTACTGGAAAAGGGATGTATTCTGTCAAAAAAAAGTTCTGTCTGAAGCATAAAGGGTAAAGAATGAAAGATTATGCATAATAATATTGTTCAAAGATACTTAAAGGTCAAACGTAAATTTTTAAACTTCCCCCTTCTGTTCCCCCTTTGAAGTGTTGTTATCGAGCCCTTCTTAGGACTTTCTGTGACCCAACCCTTCCATTTATCTCGTTGTGTTGAATATCATCCAAGTCTAAAAATGAGTGTTCATTATATTGACTCAGTGTTAGTGAAATCCTTCTGTAGCAAGAAAAAAACAAACCAAACCAAAATAACCACTTCTTCATTTTCAGATCAAGTTTAATGTAATCAAGATGTTAATATGCTCAGAGTGAACTACTAGAAGTTGTATTAATCTTTATTCTTCAAAGGGGGTACAGTCTGGAGGAGCACTGAGAGCACAGCTGAAACCAGTACAGGTACTCAGCAGGATGCTGTTTTGTTCTCACAAAACTGGTCTGTCAGTGACTCCAGAAGGAGCACAATACCAAGGGGCATTTGCCAGTTGCTGGTTATTCAGGGTCAGAAGGGAATTTAGCACATTCCAGGTGGTGATGAACAGATGCCACCAGATTTTGTTTTCACCTGGAAGTACTGGTGCTGGGCAAAACCCCACTTTGTACCACAGACACCTTCTCCTCAGCAGATGAAACCCAGACATGATGACTGAAAAAATATCAATATTGTAACAGAAGACTTGAAACTAACAAAGCAACCAACCAAAACCGAAACCAATGTATATGTAAAACAAGGACTCTTCTCCAAACAAGCTGAAGCATCCTGAGGAAGCAGGAGACGTTTCAGAAGTTCACTAAGGACTTTGTTTATGGAAGGTACTTAACACCCTGTACCTTGAGCATGTGTCAGTCTCTGCAAGCAAAGGTTTTAGAGCATTAAGTAGTATTTAAAAAAAAATACAATGAAAGGCAGAGCATTATAGTAAGCAGTCAGTGAGCTTGTTCTGACATCCTCTGGTGTAAATCAGGAGTAATCCCACTCAGCTCCTGATTTCATCCTGTAATATTCCCAGTGGAATTATAAACATGTGTGAAACCAGAGTGAGACTCTGAATGAGACCTTGTCTCTGTACAATGGAAGCCAAGGTGAATCCTTGATCCTTGAGCTTTCCTTCCTTCTTGCATAGCCAAACTGAACATACTCAGGGAAAAATCCAGCCAAAAAACTCTGCCATGCAGATCTGCAGAAACAGAATCTGAGCACTGGACACTCCTAATGTTCCCACTCCTTTGAGGAAGCATGGAACACCTGAAAACTCCCAATGTGTTCCTGGGTCTCCCCTCCAGCTCTGCCCAGCAGCAATGTGTCTGCACCTAATTTCATTTGCAGGATTATATGTGTCCTGAGACAACATCCTTCCCTTGTGACAAGGATATTAATTTGGCTCTCAGCTGAATAAGACTGTGAAACCAATGACTTGGCCTTGGTGTAAAGCAGCTAGCATTGGTGAGCTGCTGTTTTTACTTGCCATAAATCTTTTGGAATAAAGACAAGAAATCTTTAAGAAAGAGGATGGCTGAGATCACTGAGGTTTACAGCTCTTCACAGAGAATTTTGTAGTGAGGACCCTGTCTGAGGAATACTTCCCAGCTACTGTCTTCTTCCCTCCATGGCAAGTATGGCCATCTGGCTGCATAAGAGCTTGCGGTTCTCTGCAGGGCTCAGTCCTGTCTGAAAGTCTTCCATTTAACTATTCACTTTTTTCCCAGCATACTTAATGACCATTGCAATTATTTACAACTTACATACTAAATTCCTAATGAACTTGTACTGCCTTGAGATCATTATCTTTAATGAAGGCAGAAACAGGCAATATGGTCAAAGAGTCAATTCTCTGTTGAAGCTTTTAAGTTCTGCAAAGAGATTTGGGGCCTGAAATTACCTTTCCCATCCAGTATAGGGGCATCTGCTGCAGGTTCAGTCACATTCTTGCAGTCTTCAAAGATGACTTGCTGATTTTTGGCTATTCAGTGTTGAGAAGAGGAGTAGTATGGGCAGCAATTGCTGAGAATTATTCTGCTGTAGTGGGACTGCCCCCACAGTTCCAGATACAGGACAGAGAGCCTATTTGCCCTGACTAACACCAGTCTCAGTCCCATCACATGAACAAACTGGATCCTCAGCTGAGAAGTTCACCCTATGGAAGGCTCTAAGTGTTTTTCAACTGACTTAAGAGAAGTGAATGAATAGCTGGTGTACAGTCTCAATCCCTTAAGAGTGGCTACATTGCTTTCCCAAAAAGAGAAGCTAAGCAGCCCTGAGCATTAAAGTAATTTAAGACAAAAAATATTACCTTCTCTGCCACAAGAAGAATATCCAGGATACAGGGGTACATCTCTTACATAGGTAAGAAATAATCTCCTTTTGCTGTTGACCTAACTACTGATGAAAATTTTGCAGCTGGTGAACAATAGAATGTATTTTCTTAGGGATAAAAAAGGATCTTCTCTTAATAATCTTATTGAAATTCTGCTGTGGCGAATTCCTGGAGACATGGGGACAAGGCAGCAAAGCTCACTCCAGAAGACAGACCAACAGAACAACATGAGTTAGACTGGAGAGCAGAGCAAATGATGCAGTGCTCTCCCTCGCAGAGCTGTGTGAATTATTTGTTGTGATTCCTTTTGTTGAATTTAGATGTTTTTTGTCGTTGCTGAATGGTTCTGAGCAGATGGCATCTTCACATTTTTTTCAGATTTGTTTATTTCTATTTATTCAATGAATGTACTGGATTCACAGGAGCTGTGAAGTACTGCTACAAGTTTGAAATATGTGCCATGTGATCAGTCATCTAGTTCATGTGGACTTGTTATTTTGCCCTAAAAACCAGTAACTCAGGCAATGAAAACTCATGATACAGAAAAAAAAAAAAGAAAAAGAAAAAAGAAAAAAGGAAAAAACCCACCTATATTTTTAGTATCTTTGGAGAACCCGCAGGTAATGCCAATGCAAAAAAAGGTGCAGACTAGATGTGAGTCTAGGGGAGAAGAGTCATTCTACACATGACCTGTTTTACAGAAATTTTCATTGTGGGGAAGAGGTAAGGCGTACAGGCCAGGAGAAAGACTGCTGAGGTTCAACTAACCTTAGGACTGTAACACCCCACTGCTTCTCCAAATGGGCACCAACAATATGGCCAGGAAGAGCTAGAGTGTGTCTGGAGTGATTACATGGCTCTAGGTGCAATGTTCAAGACCATGGGATCCCAGGTGGTTTTCTCCTTGGTCCTGCCAGTGAGAGGGAAGGGCGTGGGGAGAAGGGGATAGGTCCACAGCCAGTTCCACAGCTGGTATTGTCAGCAGGGCTTGTTCTATTGACAGGGCTTTTAAAATCACAGGACTCTCTTTGAGGATATAAGATACGTGGGGAGAGATGGGACCCACCTGACCTGATGGCCTTCTATAATAAAATGGCTGGGTTCCTGGGTGAAAGGAGAGCAGTGTCTCCCACAATATCCTTGTATTCATGTGAGGACATTATGGTCTGGAAGGGTGGACAAGCAGATGGTTTAAAACCTGTTTTGACAGTTGAAGAGCAATGGTTAATGGGTTGTACTTGATCTGGAGGCCAAGAACAAGGGGAATAACTGAGATCTGTCCTGGTAATTGCCCTGTCGAACATCTCTATCAATGACCAAAGGAGGAGACAGAATAGCCCCCTCAGCAAGTTTGTAGGTAACACCAATCTTGGGGTGCAGCTGGGATCCAGTGCCATGCTACAGGGGAGACTCTCCCTGCTCAAACTCTACTGATGAACTATTCTCTTGCATATTCTGCTGTGTTGCATGTTTGCATCTGTGTAATTATAAACAGAGGATGTTTCTAGAAGACTTCTCTTGCTTCCTCTGTTTTGAATTTTCAGGAGCAAAGGGACATCAAGATGATATAAGTTTTAAAAACTTTATTTGTGTTAGCTAACTTTCCTCCTTCTCCTCCTCCTGCTAGTATCTTTGAGTATTGCTCATGGGGAGGATGAAAAAACAACTCTTTCCACATCTGGAAACTGAAGAGAAAGATGATGAACTGTCATTTCCAAAAAGTTTTTGCTTTTGTTCTTGATGCCCTGAAGGAAGAACTGCCTCCTCCTGAAACCAGCAGAACTGCTTTTGCTAGAATGTTTCCCATATAGGGAACTCCTTAAGACTCACTTGGACTTCTTTTGCCCTGAGGTCTTTTTTTTGTTCTTTGGGGTTGGGGGGGGAGGACTGGGGAGTTGGTTTGGGGTTTTTTACCTTGATTGCTCCCTCCTCTCTCTTTTGTTTTCTTTCTTTGCTTCTCATTGCATGTTTTGATGATTTATGCATGCTGAGATGCAAGATGCTTCTGGGAATGCGTGTTGCTGTTCAGATGCCTGGAGGATAAGCCTTTTGTAGGGAGTTGCTGAAGTTACTACTAAAACCATTTTAATATTATGTTCTGCTTTCCAACTTTAGTCATCTCTAATCTACTTGGAGGCATTATTCTGATCAATAAGGCTTGTCTATTGCTTGGGCTACATTTCAGTTGAATATGAACTCTATTTTTTTTTCTTCATTCTGGGACTTCTTCATTCTCAGATGTGAGAAGAGCAGTTGACAGTGAAACCGGAGTCAAAAAAGTTGTTGAGAACCTCAGCCTTCTCCATGTCAGTTGTTACCAGATTCCCTGTCCTATTTATTAGTAGGGGTCCAATTATTTTGTTTTCCTTTTCTAATGTACCTGAAGAAACCCTTATTATTCTTCACTTCCCTTGTCAAAATTAGCTCCAGCTGTGCCTTAGCTTTCCTGGTCATGCCTCTTTCTTTTTTACAACCTTAGCAAAGAAAGTCACCGTGACAGCCTTTGCATGTTTCTCAAAGCAAGGACCATTGCCCACCTGTTTGTACAAGGACGCCAGGCAGTTCCAGAGAGACATGGAGGAGGAAGAGAAAGCTCCTCTGTGCAGAGGTGGCCAGGGATCTGGGCTGTATATCAGTTACTTCAGGAGGGAGTTTGCAACAGCCACACAGACTGTGAAACCCACCAGGGACTCCCTTGACTAAGATGTTAAATCTTTGGGTGGCCCAAAGTCAGCAGAGCTATGCAGAAGTCCTTGGAGGTCTGCCACACAATGCTACCAGGAGAGACGTCACAGAGCAGTCTCATTTTCTGCAACACGCGTATGTTCTGATGCAGAGAAGAATGTAATGCAGAGCTGGAGATAGTGCCATGTTTGCTATATGAAGTTATTTTCAAATTTCCCTCAGTCATCACCTAAATGCTTACAGTGCTCATTACATGGAGGAAGGAGACTTCTTTGTGTTATTGCTTGGGGAAGATGTCATTATACCCAGCCTTATTATTATGTGGCAGAATACCTTATTATTATGTGGCTCCCAGAGAGGATAACAAACATCAAATTAGAACTCTGAATGGCAGCAACTGTGGACAGTATGGTGCAGAGAACTGGGGATGTGTCTCTTTAACCAAGTAACAAGTGATAGGACAAGAGGGAATGGCCTCAAGTTGCACCAAGGAAGGTTTTTAGGAAGCATTTCTTTACAGAACAGTTTGTTAGGCGTTGGAATGGGCTGCCCAGGGAGGTGGTGGAGTCCCCATCCCTGGAGGTGTTTAGGGTTGACATAGCGCTGAGGGATATGGTGTAGTTGGGAACTGTGAATGTTGGGTTGATGGTTGGGCTGGATGATCTTCAAGGTCTTTTCCAACCTAGACAATTCTGTGATTCTGTGATTCTGTGAATCCTCTCAAGGATTTTTGTAGCATTGCGGGGGCTTGCAAACCTTTGCAAAAAGATTCTAAGAGGTACATCTGACAGCATGCAGCTGGCAGAATAGCTTGCACCATGCTGCTCATACGTCCTAGGGGGAAACCAAGGGGACTATTTAAGCACAACAAAGTGACCACTCCATGGCCGTTTTGGACAAGCATATGCATTGGAGCTGACCATGGCAGGTCAGAGCAGCCTCTGAAGCTGTGCCAGCAGATTAGAACAGACATCATCCAAATTTACTTCAGGAGGCCCCATTTACAGTGCAACACTCTGTGCTGAACTCTGCTACCAGGTAATCTGGCTTTGATGCCTGTTTGAACTTAACTACTTGTTAAAACTGCAGTTTTAGCATTTAGACTTGCAAAAAAGAAATTCAGGGCTGTGGTTCTTTATGTTCTTCTATATTAATCTTGCAATGTTTGATATTTTTAAGATTGCACAGATGTGGGACCATGATTATCCCACACGCTTTTGTCTGGCTTGATCCATAACCACTCTTAGGTGGATAGAAGTGTCACGGGGTTTCTTTTGCCAGTCAGTGCCAAGGGATTGTGTGTGTGTTTGTAGTTCATCCTCTTACCATCTGGCTTGGAGCAGAGCAAGTCAGAGACGTTTGACTTCTTTTCTTGTGTCAGCTATCCTTGTTAGGGTTACCAGAAATGGGGGAAGTATTAATTCCTGTGCAATAAAAGGCAGTGTACTTTAACACAATCAAGAGGAGGGAATCTGGCACAAATAATAATTCATTCAATTATTTGACAAAACTTCTGAAACTACCCAGACACTGACTTGATAGGGCTGGGTTTTTTTCCCTGTCGTTTGATTTTTGTGAGCATGGATTACCTTTTTGGCATGCTCAGTGGAGTCAAAAAGTAACAGATCCAGTCATGAGATCTGACAGTGTTATGTGACATGTTGCTATTAAGCTACTGCAGGAGTGAGAAGTGATTTTTTAATATAAAGATTGCCTCTTGGTGCTACAAGACTTCACAGGCTCTCCCCAAAGCATGATTGGTAAGCAACTATCTTTTCTGTAAGAAAAATTCTTACAGCCTAGAGGGTGTTTTGTTCTCTGAAAGGAAACATACTGCTTCTTCCCACAAAATTTAGTCATAGCACTTCTGATCTTCTGTTTATTCTAAATAAGAAATCATTCCTTATAATGGAAAAACCTGATCAAATTTAATACTAAGAGCTGAAAATCAACAGTAGTTAAAACTGCAGTGTCTAGGCCAAAGCAATATATGTTTTAATGATAAAAAACCTCAAAGGGTTGAATTAAGCAGCTGTATCTATCTAATCCTCTTTGATCTTCAGATTGATTCTCTTCCTGCTTTTCTAGTACAAATACATTAGTGGACTGTTTAATCTGGCAGTTAAAATCACAACAATATGAAATGGCTTGAAGTTGAAGTAAATAAAATTCAAACCAGAATGCAGTGAACATTTTTAAGAGTGAATGTTGTACCTTTTGATCAGATTATGACTCATAAACTATATAAAATTACTAGAGAGAGAACAATCAATTTATTTTTTAAAATGTAAATTCCCTGCCAGCCTTTCCTGTCCAGAATAGATCACATTCCTGAAAAATGTTTAAAATTCATTAAATCAGTGGCCACATGAGAAAATAGTAGATCTGTGACTGCTAGGAAGCAAAAAGCTTGTTGTTCATGTACTACTCAGCAAGTCTGTGCAGACATGTCCCTTCTACTGAATTGCCCCTAAAATGAAGCTGCCATTACCAGAAGAGTTCACCACATCTACACTTTCCTGCCATCTTTCCTGAGTGTGCCTTGGAGGCAGAAAGGGAGCCACACTCTTTATCTATTTCTGCAAGATACAGTGGCCACACCTGTGAAGACTGCTTGCAAGATGATTACAAACTGGCCAGATTATAATCTGTTCAGATGGTCCTGCTGAAGGGTCTTCATATTAGATTGTAAAACTGCTGAATCTTGTCCTTGTTCCTGATGAGGAACATATTTCTCACCAACCTGACTCCAGGCTGTTTATGCTCAGTCTCTGACACCACAGGGATTATTTCAAAGACTGCAAAACTACAAGCATATTGGAAAGATTTGTATGAAGTGGCAGATGAACGATATCTTAGATCTTCCCTGATAGTTAATGAGTTGCATCCCTGTGTTGAATAAATATGCTTAACACCAGCAACTGTTAAGACAGAAATGCTTTCATGTGGTAAACAAAGTGAAACATAACCACACACCAATCAGCTTGCTATGACAAATGACACGGGATGAACATTGTTCTGCAACTGAGTTGCAGATGGAAAAGTATGTGAGCATGTGCAACCCAGGATAAGCCAGCTTGTCATTACAAAAGTGCATTACAAGCTTTAATTTTGGCATGTGTTCCTAAAAGGTCAACATTTGAGCTAGCTTCACACCAAGAAAGACTGGATGCAGCTTAGACTTCGGAATGATATTTAAATGTTTACACTGACCACAAGTACAATGTTATTGACAGTCATTTTGTTGGACTCATTAGAAGATACCATTTTCTGCAGTATTCAACCATCCTTGTCAAGTCAGAATTCAAAGTAGCCACAAGTGAGAGATTGACTGTACTCACAGACTAAGGTATCTGTTATCTGTATTGATGATTTTCTGTTGGTAAAAACGCAGTGGCTAATCAATGTTCAGGAGGTTAATGTGAATGGCATCACAGAGTGCACTAAGATGATGTTCACTTAGCATCTTTTTGCAGCTATTTGTTGTGTATTGCCAAAATAACTTGTTATGAATAGACAGCTCTGTGACACTGTTTTTGTAAAATCCAGGACCAAAACACCAGTGACACAAATCATATCTGTGGATGCTGTAAAGTTGAGATGTATAGCCTTAGTTAAACAGTACAAGTAATCAACAGAATTTGTTTATAGTTGCTATCTCTTCACTGAAACCTAGCTGGACTGGTTATGAAAATGATCTCTGCCTCTGTCATATGTGCTGGAGGATGACTTGCTCCAATATTCAAAGCCTACAAACAGAACAGATATCAGAAAATCATAGAATCATAGAAAGGTTTGAGTTGGAAGGAATCTTAAATATTATCTAGTTCCAACCCCCCTGCCACAGGCAGGGACACCTTCCACTAGACCAGGTTGCTCAAAGCCCCGTCCAACCTGGCCTTGCCAGGGAAGGGGCAGCCACAACTGCTCTGGGCAACTTCTTCCAGTGTTTTGCCATCATCACAGGAAATAGTATATTCCTTATATCTAATCTAAATCTTCCTTCTTTCAGTTTAAAACCGTTACCCCTCATCCTCTCACTACACTCCCTGATAAAGAGTCCCTCCCCATCTTTCCTGTAGCCCCCTTTAAGTACTGGAAGGCCGCTATAAGGTCTCCCTGGAGCCTTCTCTTCTCCAGGCTGAACAACCCCAACTCTCTCAGCCTGTCCTCACAGGGGAGGTGCTCCAGCCCCCTGATCATATTGTGGCCCTTCTCTGAACCTGCTTGAGCAGATCCACATCCTTCTTATGTTGGGGGCCCCAGAGCTCAGCACAGTACTCCATGTGGGGTCTCATGAGAGTGGAGTAGTGGGGGACAATCACCTCCCTCAACCTGCTGTCCACAATTCTCTTGATGCAGCCCAAGACACAGTTGGCTTTCTGGGCTATGAATGTACATTGCTGGGTCATAGTCAGTTTTCCATCCATTAGTACCCCCAAGTCCTTCTCCTCAGGGCTGCTCTCAATCCACTTATCGCCCAGCCTGTATTTGTGCTTGGGATTGCCCTGACCCATGTGTAGGACCTTGCACCTGGCCTTGTTGAACTTCATGAGGTTTGCATGGGCCCACCTCTCAATCTTGTCCAGGTCCCTCTGGATGGCACATCCCTTCCCTCCAGCATGTTGAACAAACCACACAGCTTGGTGTTGTCAGCAAACTTGCTGAGGGTGCATTCTATTCTACTGTCCATGTCACCAACAAAGATGTTAAACAGCACTGGTCCCAGGAGTGACCCCTGAGGAACGCCACTCATCACTGCTCTCCACTTGGACATTGAGCTGTTGACTGCAAATCTTTGAGTGTGATCATCGAGCCAATTCCTTATCCACCAAGTGGTCCATCCATCAAATCCATGTGTCTCCAATTTAGAGACAAGTATGTCATGTGGGACAGTGTTAAATGTTTTGCACAAGTCTAGGTAGACAACATCTGAATGTACATTCCTTTTCCAACCCAACAGGAAAATAAAATTTGAAAGCAGAAAAAAACCCATTATATTTGACTGACAGCATATGATAAAGAAAAATTTCACCTAAAATGCTTGCAAGTGCATAAGCATGCCTACTAAAGGCTCACAAGGATCACAAAGCCCAATACTACTGAATGCTTTTAATCCATAATCTCAAGTAGGTATCAAATATCTACTGGAGAGAACATGCAGATGAGGAATGGTGAAGCTTGATGTGGGCAATAAAATCACACATACCAATGACAAGATGAGCAAAATGGTGATTAAGAAAGCACATGAGAAGGTCGTGGCTTTTCCATCATTCGATGTACTCAGCTGAAGATTTTATTTACCTTCAGATGAAGACTTTGATGTCTTTTTGGGAAATATGCTGTAGCCAGACAAGTCATGCTTTATTCAAATACAAGTTACCTTGCTCAAGATGAAGGTAAGTGGATAAAATTAAAGGAAACACCCTGAGATTTATAGGAGGTTAAATCTCTTCTGCTCTTTAACTTTATTGAAAACTGTCAGAATGAGTTGAAAACTCTGAGTGCTAGTGATATTTTCAAATTTTCTCATTTTTTTTCTGATACAAGTAGGTTAAAACATCAAGCCTGGCACCTTTCAACCCAGATTTCCAAGTGGCATTTGGGTGCTTCAGCCCTTCATGCATTAACAGCAAAAATCTAGATAGTGGGGAGAAGATGGTATTCTGAGTTCCCGAATATGGGTGCACACCATGGGGGCAACCCTGACTTGTGATTCAAAATCTCCCATTTTTCCACCTAAGTCCTTGTTTCCACAGAAAGAAAATAAACTTTTGGGTGCTGAGCAATGGGAGAGGCAGTTTTCTTCACAGATCCTCAGTCTAGGCAACCAGGGGACCAGAGTGTTGTGTGTACCTTGCTGGTACATAAATATAAATCTACCTCATTGTACGTAAATCTAAAGACTGGCTACAATTGACAAAGTATTTACATTCAGATTTATGTACCTCACTGGTACATAAATCTAAAGAGTGACTACAATTGACAAAGTACTTACAATCTTCATTTACTTCACTGTGTACATAACTGAGTCTCATGCGTATTCTTTTATTGAGTAATAATGAGACAACAAGCCCTTCCACTGATACCACTACTTACTCTGACAGTTCATCTTGTCTTAAAACACAATTTTCTTGTTTTATTCTGCACTGTAATAGTGTAGAATAGGTCTGGAGAATACAGTTCATCCACTTCAAGTCTGTGTTGGAAATTGCCTTGTATTTTGCCACATCAAGGGACTTTCACTGATTAACTTGCAAGATAACAATTTGAATTGTGTAGTAGTGGAGATCAATGGATCAGTGATGGAATGAGTGAACAACGTTGCCTTCACAATTGTCCTGCACATGCTGTTTAAATGAAGAAATGATTTATCCTTTTAAAAATACATATTTGAGCTCTTTCTCCTGCATTATTTTCCCTTGAACTGGAAAGTGCAGGCTGGAGCAGGAATGGAGAAATTCTCAAATATGCGAAATGTATTTTCTACATGATTGAAGGGCTGAAGATAATTTAGCACAGTTTGGACCCTTGGAGAGATGCACTCTCCAATTCACATATTCTGATTTGACCGAACCATGAATAAATTTTAGTTTAAAACTTGATAATTTATATATACAGATAATCAAAAGAGTATTAGAAAGATGTATTGTGTACATTATCATATAAACTTGTAAATGCTACGCCACTGTGGTCCAGCTACTTCTGCCCAAGAGCAATGACTTCTGCTCAGCAATTCTTTCACCAGTGTCTTTCTGTTTGGAAGCACACAAGAATTTACCTATATTCATGTCAAGCTTTATTTCAGACTCATTTTAAAACATCATTTCTCCTGGTTTATCTCTTCCATACTGATCCATACTCTAAAACTCACAGTGGTACAAACCACCCTGCTAGGAGGATTTCCATTTGAGGCAACGTTGAACCTGGTGAGAGCCTCTGCATACACTGGAATAGGGTATGGACTGGTACACTCTTTCTCATCAAAGGAGGATTACAACTTTAACTCTGTGCTCTCCAAGGATAATTGCTTCAGATTTCCATTTTGGATAATCTTCATAACCCCCTTCCTTAATTTAAATGCTCCAAACATGCTTTTACTTGGTTCTATGATGAAAATAAGTGCACTTTTGCTGGGATTTTGATACAAACCCAAGAAAACCAGGCACTCAAATCCCATTTTAATTAGAAAATGGATGGTTATCTGTCAGATTCCTTTTAAAAGCCCTTTCTAAATATGCCTTACTGGTGTTGTCATATTACATTTTTTCCTGTAAGGAAAACAGATTGCTTGCAACTTTATGGGAAATTACTGTACTCAGAACATCACTTAATGCTGGTATAACCTAGTCAGCTGCACTGTATTATCTAAATTTTCATTTCTGCATAAATTCATTGAGTGACTGGACTGCTGTAGTTTTAGAGTATCTGCCAACCTTATGTCTGCTTACTATATTACAGAGGCTGCCCCTTTAATCTTCATATGTGTTCTTCTGGAGTCGGTAGTGTTCTGATGAATTTTTAGTTAATATTCTAATAGGACGGTTTGTATTAGCTGAGCAGAATGGTCTTGCATTGCTCTCATGAGCAGCTGACATTTTCAGTGAAAAATATACTTTTGCACATCCAAGCAGCTGTTTCCCAGAGTACTCAGCACTGACAGTACTGATGTGTAAAGGTGTTTTACTAAGAGAGGGCTCCTATTTCAAGCACTGGAGTTAAAGCAGAAATGTGCAGAAGAAAATCTGAAGCCCATCATGTTGGAATTAGGGTCTAGATGATTACAACTTTCCTTCTTAAAATTAAGGGCAAATTTGTGAAAATCCCTGTTAAATATTATTTTTAAATATCATTTATTGTGTTTCTTATCTGATTTGTTTATACTTACAACTCTTGAGACAACAAATTGGAAGCCAGAAAGCACTATTTGAAAAAAAAAATGTTTTCAACAGTGGTAAAAAAAAAGCATCATTGCTGAAATGCTTTGTTTGCAACTTTCAGAACAAAAAGTGCTTTTTCAAAATGAAAACAAAATTTTTTTCAAAGCTGAATTATGTCAGAATTGACTAAACATTTCAGTCTTACTGAAATGGCGTTTTCGAACAGGGAACTGTTTAACTATAAAACCCTTGACAGCCTCTGACCTTGAGGCAGAGGTGGAGCGACCTACCCAGCAATACTGGCTCTGCCTGGGCAGGACATCAGGATGCTCGTGGCTGGGGTACATCAGGGAGGCAATCCACTTTCACTCCTCACTGCAGCATGTTTGCAGAGGCTCTGCTGAACTTAGTATCAGCTGTGCTTTTAATGAAATATTCTCTCTCTCTCTCATTTTTGTGGTCTGCTTCTCCTAACTTGTTGCTCCCACAATCCCTTAACATATAATTGTGTTCAGGGAACTGAGGCAAGCAGCTCTTTCTGAGGCTATTTTCCATGATAAACAAAATAACAACATGTAAAAACTGCTAATAAACAGCACTTCACTCAGGAGGGAAAGTATTACCTCAATGTTATTCCATTTTCTGCTTATTCAAGGAGTGAGAATCTCAAGGTCAAACAAACCAAGGCCTCCCTTGAGGCAATGCTAATGCCAGACTAGCTGTGCATGCCAAGATGCTGGTCCAAAGGTTATGCATTACAGGCTTTGACTGTCAATATTCTTATATTGCTATTTTTCCTTTCTATTTACCATTCTTCTGCACTGCATCACTTTTATATCAGGATTTTAAAAAGTCTTTTCTCCTTCTATTACCTGAAACTTTCAAAATAGTGTAGGTAAAGAAGCAACCTGTGTATGAACACTTATATATGCTATGCAGAAAAAAGCTGTGTTGAAGGAACTATATCTCAGGAGGCTAAAGCATCTGAGTTGAGCACTCAAGAATCAGGAAGAGCAGGACTATCTGTGCGGTTTTAACTTATCCTCCTGCCATTCTTATATAAAACGAAAGTGCTGAAGTGAGTGAACTTATTGTATCTCATAAGACTTGGAATTTATTCTCCTTTTTCTTGCTTTAAGCTCTGACCAAACTACATTTATGATAACCTACCACAGATAAATACTCCATGCTGCAGTGTTCCTTCACCAAGAAAGGGTGTGCTGATGCACTGCTACAGAAACTGGTAAGCAAGAAAAAAAAAGTTACTAAGAAATCAAAACAGCATGATATTTATGAAGAATTTGAAAAACAAATCTTCAATTGAAAAATGGTCTTAAAAGAAATCTGTCACCCAGGCTGCTATGCAACACTCTGACAAAAGCAAATTCTGGTTGGCAGTTCCATTCCAAACTTCACTTTTAATTTTTAATCTATTAAACTCAAAAAGACCTGTGATTGTATTTGCATTATGAGAGGTATGTTCAGAGGTTTTAAAGAAATGTCTGTTCACAGGAAGGGAGAGAGGACTTCTTGAGAGAAGTCCTGAGGGGACTGGGATTTTCTTTCTCCTCCACCCTCTCTTCATGTGAAAACAGCACCAAGTTGCTAACAGAAGAGGAGGGAGGTGTGCCTGCATCCTCTCGCTGCCTGCTGGCCCTTAAAAGTGGGGTAGCTGGGAGAGGAAGAGAAGTAGAAGGAGGATTCCTCTAAGCCCCTCAAGACTGACATCAGGATTCTGCTGTTATTGAAACAAGAAAGTATGGAATTTTTGCAATGTTGCCATAGGGTTCCCTTATGGGGCTGTGCAACTGGAGATGGACCTGAGGGTTAACACCTCTTCTAGGGTAGAATGAAGATGAGAATTCAGACCAAACACATCAATTCTTTTCCTTCTACTGCAGACCACAATGGCCTCCATCCCAGTTCAAAACAAAAATTTGAGTTTCAAAGAAAATGTTGGTAGGAGAAGGGACTGAATGAGCATTCTGCCTTTGTGAGAGAAAACTAAAATGCTTTGCATCATGCCATAGAACTGAAACACCACCAGCAAAGGTATATGAGCTGTTTGAGAGGTTTTTACTCCTGAGGCTGATAAAAACACTTTTCATGTTATACTACAGGTGGAACTGTAAGTTAGAAAATCTCTCACTGGCCTAGCATCTTTGAATAAATATTCACATTTCTGCAGAGCTCAAATCAGTTGCAATGATATTTTTTATTCTCCCTCCATTTAAACAGTGTATAATCTGGTCATGGGATCAGACCATATTACAAAGCATGGTTTTCAGTCAGTTCCCAGTTCACTCAGAGATTTTCAAACCCTAAGTTTGAACAGCTGATTTTGCTCTAATTCTCTGAGCAAATGTTGCATACTGCAAATATCTGGTTTTGTGTCGGAGGTGTTTACAATTCCGTACAGGGAGAGAACCTGCACCAACAGGGAAGTGACAACTGTTTCCAAGGATCAGAAAGATCCATTCCTGGTTGTCTTGAAAATCCACAGAAGTATCTGCCCAAGTTCTTCTGTTCTGAAAACTGAAAACTAAATATTGTGGAAGATTTAATAAAAATGTTAAGATATACACAGAACATAACTATAGTTCATTATGATTCCCTAAAGGAAATTTTGAGATGTTTAAAGTAGATTTACTAAAGCGGATTGCTTAGAGTTCAGGGTTTTAAACCTTCTGCTAATTTTGCATGAAAATCAGCTGTTTCTATAATCATATTTTGTAATGACACTTCAAATGTTGTTTAATTAATGCTCACAGCAGCTTTGAGAGTAAATGGAGAATATAATAAAAATAGAATATCATAAAACAATAATTTATAATTAAAAAATAGAATTAAAAACCTTTAATACATAAAGTGACTATTTGCTCAGATCCTAATCTTAAAAGAAATAGTAATTAAGAGAAAGGTGATGGAAGAGCAGGAAAGGTTTAATTCTTTAACCAAATGGATTTCCTTGAAAATACTAGTTGTGAGAGGAACCCATAAGTGAATATATATATATATATATATATATATATATAGCTGAACTATAGGCAACTCAAAAAATACCCACAATAACATACACAGATTATGGTCTGTAACCTCCACATCATCTATGGATATTTACCATTGTTCTAAAGTATTCAACTGTTTCCTCAGTGCCTTGGGAGAAAAATAAGGTTTAGATAATTTCCTAATGGCAGCAGTGCCAGAAAAGATCCTCTAGCTGAATGTCTCTGCCACAATGCATTTGAAAAAGGGCCATATTTTTCAGTAGCATATAGAAAAAACAAAACAAAACAAAACAAACAAACCCAAAACCAAAAGCCTAACCCTTGGTCCAGGTTTAAAGTTTTTGGGATTTCCTGCAGATGCCACTGACTAGAAATTACATATTCTTCTGATAGAAAGGAGAATCAAAATAAAAAGGATACAAAGGTTTCAGTTTGTTCCCTCTGTGACAAAAACCTTCCAGGTAAATTATAATTTTATTCTCTAATTTTTAAACAATCAATCACTTTTTCTCATTGCTGGATATCAAGAGGGATACTCTAAAATGATAGAGTCCTCTGAAAAGAAAGAGCTGAGAAACCTCATCTCTGATGACCATGCTTGCCTCTGCATTAGCACCATCCTGACATCCCAGTCATCATCCACTCACAGCTGACAAAAGAAACAAGACTTACCTGGAGCAAATGGCATCACTGTGCCATCTGTCTAGTTCTCACAAGGCAGGGTCATGGTGCTGTTACTCACCACTTCAGTGGCAGCCTGTGTCAAGACAGTCAGGTGTAACAGAAGAAAGCAAAGCTTGTCTGAAGTGCTGAGCTTCGTTTCACATGTCCACACTGGCACTTGTCCCCCAGACTCTCACTGTTAGTGGAGACAAGTGGGCATTTTTCACCAGCAGTTCATCTCAGTATGTTAAACACCTTTAATAAGCTGATAAGAATTGTGCCCTAGAAGAGCCCATGTTCTTCCAGATAAAAGAGATGCAGAAAGCTCAGTCTGTTGCAGACATCAGCACCTGCAGATATGCATCCCTTGTCACTTGTCCCTTCAGTCAAGAGTGCAAATCAGTTAAAAAAGGCAAAGGATGCAACCACCTTCAAAAGAGGCCAAAAGGACAACATGGGGAACTACAGATCACTCAGCCTCACTTGAAAACTTACTCCCTGGGTACATTGTAAAGCGAGGCCTTTGTAGAGCATTTCTGAGCACAAGAAGGAACTCACTGGGAAGAGTTGACACAGATTTACTGAGGATAAACCCTGCCTGACCAGCCTGATTTTCTTCTGTAATAAACTGATCAGATTTTTCAGGAGGACAGCAGTACAGAGTGGTAAAATCAAGTACCTCAACTTTAGCAAGGCTTTTGACACTATATCTCCCACAGTATTAATTCAACATCTGGCTTGGAAACAACTAGGTGGCTAAAAGGCTGGCAGGCTAGTTCAAGGGGAGCACCACAGGGGTCTCTGATGGGAACCATCTGCTTAACATCTTTATCAGGGGCTGGAGGAGGTGACTGAGTGCACTCTCATTGTGCTTGCAGATGATGCCAAACTGGGGGAAGCCTTAAAGAAAGGGCTGCCATCCAGAGGGACTGGGTCAGGCTGGAGGAATGAGTCATGAGATTCAACAAGGAGAAGTTCCAAGTCCTACCCCTAGGAAGGAAAGACTCCTGCAACAACCCAGGCTGGGGATTGACTACTGGGGAGCCGCTCTGCCACAAAGGCCCTGGGGGTCCCACTGGACAGCAAGCAGGACATGGGCCAACAGTGAGACCTAGCTGCAAAGATGGCCAACAGCAACCTGTGCTGTATGAACAGAGGGACAGTTGAATATGGTGAGGATGAGGGATGTGAAAGGAAGCAAGAAGGGCTTCTAAAGTTGCATCACTGGTAAAAGGAAGATGAGAGGAAATGTGGGTCACCTGCTGAGAATATGGAAAAGGCTGAGGTACTCAATGACTTCTTCACTTCAGTCTTTACTGGTACAATATGCCATCAGGAACTCCAGACCCCTGAGAGCCATGGGAAAGTCTGGAGCAAGGACAATTTGCCCTCGGTAGAGGAGAATCCAGTTAGGGAATGCTTAAACAAACTAGACATACACAAGTTCATGGGACCTGATGGGATGTTAAGGGAGTTGATCAATGTCATTCAGGCCAGTCTTGATTGTCTCAGAGGGGATGTGGTGATGGGGAAAGGTTTCTGAAGACTGGTGGAAAGCAACATTTCCACTTCTGACAGGACCTTGTGCATCCACATTTGTGGCTAGATTATATAGCTGAGCAGTATAGATTCAGGACTGCTTCTGCAGGTCTGTATTTCACAGACATCTGACTTATACGCAAATAACCCTTGTGTTTTACACACACTCATTCATGTCCATGAACTGGAGCATTTTTTCAAACTCTGACAAAAAGAGTATTTAACTGTTATATCATTTTATAGGTAATTACCCCGTAGCAAAAAAACCAAAACCAAAACCAAAAAAAAAGAGCCACTATTTCCCTCAGATAAACAGAATTTGTCTCCTTAATACCAAAGATAATCTTGTTCTGTACCATGCTACTACTTAGTAGCAAATGCTACTAATAGAATGATGTTGTCTTCACTTATTTTAACAGCAGAGCTGACCGGCTGGTGCCCTCTGGGCGTTAATTTTCTTCTATTTTTCATAAATCCATTTATGTTTCACAAAAAGAAAAGTATTCAGTTTGCTACTGAGTGTCAACAGGAATTCACAGGACTGCTGCAAGAGCAGCTCTTTGACATCCTGAGGAACATAGGCATCTGACCTCCTGTGAAAGCAAGAGGGAGTTTTGCTATCATCATCTGAAAAAGGTTGTGTGCGTTCACATTGTGTTAACAGTACAGGACATTGGGATAGCTGAAGCCCGAGGGCAACAAAGACATGTAATCTGGCTGCCAGTGGCACTAGCAGCACCACAGAGGATGCCACAACCCACCTGCATAGCTCACACCATTCGCTGCCTGGATGTCTTTCCTCTGTGAACATCCTGAGAGAGCATGCAAAGGGACAGCCAAAAAAATGAAAAGGAGGGAAAAGTCCCTGTTAAAAACAGTGAATGTTAGAAAGAAACTCTCTCCCCGTTCTCACCTCTCTGTAACTGCACTGGGGTACTCTGGAGAGGCGAAGGAGGAAAATGAGATTTGTCTCAGGATTAATTGGCAGAGAAAGTGAAAGGGAGCTTAATGAAGTGAAAAAAAAATTAATAGTCTGGGTCTGTGAGCATGGTGTTGTCATCAAAATAATTGCTTGTGGTTCTGGTTTAAACAACAAAGAGAAGCACATCAGTGATGCTTGACTGCAACTCTATTCAGTCTAAGTAGGCAGCTCCACAGGGAAAATCCAGTTCCTTGTCCCTGTCTTCCCATACACTGATTCACAGTTATTCAACTTGTTATACTTACCATTTCACCTCTGCAGCTCCTTTCCCAGGCAGTGACTGGCGCTCCTCTCAGTAGACAAAGGATGAGCTGCTCAGTACCTCAGAGTGGGACTAGTGGCCCTAGCTAGCACCACAGAACCATCAACACACAAAAGGTTCATCGTTCCTCATTTTTCCCCTTGGAAACTTCATAGTGAGCCCATGTGTTTGCTGTGCTGGTGTTCCTTTCAGTCACTGCTATTGCATTGGAAAAAAGCCATAATTTCCCTCCCGCTGCCTTTTTCCACTTTCTGTCTTTGGCCTGATTGTGTTTCTGCAGAGAGATGGTCTTTTTCTTCTATATGTGTAGGGCATTTAATCACTTCATATTAATTAGTATAAGCAGCTTTTTCATGAAAAGTTGCAAAAACTTTGTAACCTGGCTGCTGCACTTGGGTCACTTGTTCATTTTCAGGTTGTCACTGAACTCAAGCAACAGCAAGACTGCATCCTCTGGCTTGTCTTTTAGGCACCGTCTCCCTGCTGACAACTGTTCCCCTCCAGATGCCAAAATTCACACCCAGGTGCACAGCTTTTCATACTGGGGATTTATTTTGGGTATGTCATTGCATTTTTTTCCTACAATTTTGAAATTGTACACAGAGCTACCTAGGAGCTTGCCTGATTTCAGATCTGGCAGAAAGTGCTGCAGAATTTCCATTCTGATTCAAGTGGCACAGCCATTAATTTTGTCATACTGGAAGTTGAAGAAGTTTATAACTCAGCAAATTTAGTAGGTTTCCACCTTAGATACTATTTTCCATAAGATTTCACACTTGATTTTATTTTTTTTTTATTTCCCTTATTGTAATATTTCATACTTTTTGAAGTGACCTTTGCTTGCTCAGTAGAGGGAGAGCAATTATTTCTGAGGAACATGTAAATCTCTGGACTGTCTTGATCCTTCTTTTTGGCTTCTATTGCTGGCACTCTCAAATGTTAATTTTTTTTTACTGCTTGTTAGAAGTTGTCAATAATGTTCAAGAAATGGAAAATTCAGACTGCATACAGCAACTGTTAGATTTTTGATGACACAGGTTGTAGCTAACAGCTTCCAAATAACCATCGAGAAACAATTTTATTACAAGCTCTAAACAGCCCTTATTAACCTCTGCAATTTCATCTAAAAATGCTGAATTAGATTGGTTTACTAAAAAATTCCTCCAGTTTTATCACAAAGAAATAATCACCCCTTTTCTACTTTGTACATTCATAGATGTTTTTTATCCAATATGTTTAGCTCTGTAAGGATTGAACTGTGAAAACCAATGAGTTTCCAAGCTCTCTCTGTAGCTTGGGTCTGGGAAATTGAAGTAATTACATATGATGGTTTAAAAGTGAATGTCAAGCAGCCAAGTAAGATTTTTTATGAAATAGTATCTCCATAGCAACACTTGGTCATTGGCTTTTACAGTGACTTACAACAATTTTAGCTATTTAGACAAGCAATTTTCCAAGCAATGTTAGTAATTATTGGTCTTCCTATCCCCCTGCTCCTCACAAGTGCTAGTCTAAGACAAACCAAGTTACTGTTCTAGATAGACTTCTGAAACACTCTTAGGTTACAGAAATAAAGAAGAAAAATACTATAATTTATCTGCAGAAGATGGAAGACTCCTCAGTTGCAGACACCTCAAAACAGCAGTGCAGGATCTATTCTTGCTCCCGCACAGTGTCTGCTCTGGGGATGGACTGCAAAATAAACACCCATTCACTATACTAACACCATGCCTAGCTGCGTCCCTGCCTAGCTGGATGTAAATTGGCATTCTCACTGAAGTCAGTGGACGCTTTCCGAAGCAATTGTCGTTGACATAGATGGAATTATTCACATTCTTGAAGTAATTCTCTGAGCTGTCACCAATGCAGCATTGTGCAAAGCAAAACCAATATATTGCCTCTTAAAATACCAATGACAATATCTTTTAGGTGTAGCATATCTTTGTACTTCTGTTCTTTTGATTTATTACAAATATAACCTTTTGCTTGCTGAATTGCATTCTGAAAAGAGGAGAGTAGCGTAAGCGTATGAATCATAAATATGCTGAAGAAGGTCTTTCTTTTAAAGCAAAGAGAAGCAAACTGGATAAACATTAACTGATTCAGCTTTATTTATTATTCCACAATATATCAAAGTACTGGGCCTGTTCTAAACAGCTAATACAGACAAAATTTACTGAAAACTTCAGCAACTTTTTTAAACAAACATTTTTCATTAAAAAAAAACCTTATCTGTTTCTTGCACTGATGGAAGTTTTATGTTAGAAAGTTGTAAGTATTTTATAAGAAAGTTTATCAAAGCTCTTCCCCTGCCCAACTACGTGAAACAAAATGGCAAACATATATAAAAAACGCAATGTTCTCATTTGCATTTAGACAAATATTATAAACACAGCTTAAGTAGTAGTGGTTCTCAGAATTCTTAAATGTCTTCTAGTAGTAAAACCAATGCTTCACTTAGCTTAAATAGTTATTTTTTATGCACCATTAGATTAGCAATAGACATCCTGTACTTCTACACTCAAATCAAGGCCAGTCTTGAAAATATCAGACAGGCTGTGGATTTTGAATGGGATCATTATTTCAAGAATATTGGGCCAAAATGTAAGCTGGTTTTAGTCTGCAAAGTTCTTTTCACTTTAGTAGAATTAAACTGGTTTGAGTCTGCTAACGGTCTGGCCCATAGCATTTATTTATTTGGAAAAGAAAAATAAAACCAGTCAGGTTTACAAGAAGCCCACAGATCAGGGGAACAGCCCTAAAGCACAAAGCAGAATGTCTAACTGCACCACAAAACTGTGAATATTAAAAGGTACTTGATAGCAAGGAGATAATGAAAATATAAAGCTTTGAAATTGATGCTTGGACAGTTTTTTAGCTGTTATTATTTAATTAAAAATATCAAGATTTTTTTTTAAGGAGTGAAATGAGTAGTATCAGAAATTTGTCAGCTTGTAGCCACAGCACAGAAATCTACAACCACCAACTCAACGGTTTAGAGCAAGCTCAAGGTAACAGCTCAGCTCATGAGCGTTCCTCTCTGGACTGATGGAAATAAGCTAGAAGATTTTGATACTATTATACTTGTACAAAAGATCTGACTTGAACATAAATTCAAATCAAGGACTTAAATACAGCATACAACAGACCTATCCAGAGCTCCCAACAGTGAGACGATACAGCCCCTGCTCTTCCTAGGCTTAGGTCCAGACCGTTTGGAAACCAGAATACAGGGCAGCTCCCAGTACTCTCACTGGCAGCCTCTGAACCTGACAGACCTTAGTGGCAGAGAGAGGTCTGCCCATACAGCTGTCTTTGCCGATCCAGGGTAAATCAGTTCTCATTTACATCCACCAAAATTTACAAGCCCTCTGGCAACAGCATCACAAATGTGTTCTCCTGCAAGAATTTAAATAATAACTATATTATAGAGATAAATTAAGGGCGAATTTGTATTAGTGTTTAGGATCATTTTAAAGGCTGTCCAGACCAGGCTGAGATATATGAACAGTTCTTCGTGTTCCTTTATCATATCCTGTAGGTTTTTTCAAATTCAAGAGTAAAATATATGGTATCAAAGTACTGAAGGTTAGAGAAGATAATTGGTCTGTTCAAACTTAAAAGACATAATTTTTATGATAAAAAAATCATGGATAAAAAATAAATTAAACAGAAATAAGAAACCTAGTATATGGAGTAAAGAATTGAAATTGGGGAAGGCTTTTTCCAGAAAGCGTTCTCAAACACTATTTGAACTTCTCTAACATTTTTATGATTATATCTGACATAAGGGAGAGAATAAGCTTGTGTGAGTCCAAAACAAAAATTACACCAGAATTCGAGGTTCATTTTTAAAATTGTTACTCCTTTTTGCAGCTGAGACAAGTCAGAGAGGGAGAAAAAAGAAGCTTATGAGTGAACTCTGGTTTCTGATTCTTTGCTGGAGATTTCCTGTGCCTGGAGTCAAACATGAGAAAGTCCCATATGCTCCCATACAACACTGCAGCTCATACACTTGGGTCTGACTCTTTCCTAGCCCATATGTCAATCAGGACACCTTTACAAAGACTCCTTATTCCACATCGCTTTGCCTGTATTCAGGTAGGAGTAAAAAACTAACCACAGGCTAACATGGACGCTGATCCTTTAAACGTAGGACAGTAAAGTATTTGCAGAAATGGTCCAGCATCAATTGCCAACACAAGCTCTTGATCCCATGTGCATATCAAGTTTTCTAGATGCTACTGCCTGCCTGGCTATAGCACTGCTCGGTGATCACCCAAAACCCAGCTGCCTTTATGCACAGGTAGGTGAGCTAACAGACAAGCAAGGGTAGGCACCGTTTTTGTGTGATTCCATCTGAATGACCTCCCCAGCCCCAGTGAGTACCGGGGGGGCCACACTGCTGCATATCCAGCTCAGCCCTCACCCAGTCACTGCCTGTGTCCCATCACTGAAATAGAGGGAGAAGGTTTGAAGGCAGAGAACTGTCTATATCAGACATATAGCAGAATAAAGGGAGGGAAGCAGATGGTAATCATATTCCCTTCATCTCACCTTCCCCAGATGGCAATGATGTGTTTTCTAGCAGAGCTGGTGCATTCCAATTATTTGGTTTTATCTTCTTTGTGGCAAAACTCAATTTTGCCTCCATCACTGGAGAGGCCTTGACCCATTGCAAGGAGCCTGAGGTCTGTTTCTCACTTGTTACCACCACATAACATGGTCTCTGTATAACAAACCGGCCAGCTTTTACCAGAATGGAACAGAACAGAACAGAACAGAACAGAACAGAACAGAATCATCTAGGTTGGAAAGGACCTTGAAGATCATCTAGTCCAACCGTTAACCTAGCACTGACAGTTCCCAACTACACCATATCCCTCAGCGCTATGTCAACCCGACTCTTAAACACCTCCAGGGATGGGGACTCCACCACCTCCCTGGGCAGCCCATTCCAACACTTAACAACCCGTTCTGTAAAGAAATGCTTCCTAATATCTAGTCTAAACCTTCACTGGTGCAACTTGAGGCCATTCCCTCTTGTCCTATCACTCATTACTTGGTTAAAGAGACTCATCCCCAGCTCTCTGCAACCTCCTTTCAGGTAGTTGTAGAGGGCGATGAGGTCTCCCCTCAGCCTCCTCTTCTCCAGACTAAACAACCCCAGTTCCCTCAGCTGCTCCTCGTACGACATGTGCTCCAGACCCTGCACCAGCTTCGTTGCCCTTTTCTGGACACGCTCGAGTAATTCAATGTCCTTTTTGTAGTGAGGGGCCCAAAACTGAACACAGTAATCGAGGTGCGGCCTCACCAGTGCCGAGTACAGGGGTAAGATCACTTCCCTGTCCCTGCTGGCCACGCTATTTCTGATACAAGCCAGGATGCCATTGGCCTTCTTGGCTACCTGGGCACACTGCTGGCTCATGTTCAGCCAGCTGTCAATCAACACCCCCAGGTCCCTCTCTGACTGGCAGCTCTCCAGCCACTCCTCCCCAAGCCTGTAGTGCTGCTGGGGGTTATTGTGGCCCAAGTGCAGCACCCGGCATTTGGCCTTATTGAAACTCCTACAGTTGGCCTTAGCCCATCGCTCCAGCCTGTCCAGATCTCTCTGCAGAGCTTCCCCACCCTCGAGCAGATCAACACTCCCACCCAACTTGGTGTCATCTGCAAACTTACTGAGGGTGCACTCGATAGAGCTCAGTAAAGGCGGACCTTATTACATCTTCCTTCCCTAGTCAAACATAACATTAAGAATTAAAAAAATTAACATAATACAGAATTTTGAAACCACTATCCAATTAACTAAAAGAGTTAACGAGATTCAGTGCATGCCCAGCATGCCCTGGGATGTTCTGTCTTGCTTCTACTGCTCCCATTTGTCAAATGGTTGCAGGCAAAAGAGCTCTAGGGTCTCTGCCTGTTGGGCTTTGTCACCCACAATGCTGGAATTCCAGCTGATACATTGCCCTGTTGTCCATCCTGCAGGGGTGAGAAGATATTGCTTCTTTTTTCAGTTTATGTTCGTCTCAGCCCAAAAATGTCTGCTATTGAGAACATAATTTAAAGTACATAACCTACACTGCTCAATGTAAAGGTAATTCAGACAGCTGCTTCTGGGTTGTAGATTCCCTTCACAGGCTCATACATCCAGCTTTTGGACATGACAGGTCTGAGGAGCATAGCTCCTGAGATCTTTCTGAAGCTGCTCCAAGATTTTTAAGACCCATTGAAATGGCTGATAATGAAACACCTCAAAGTTATTCTTCTAGATTGCTTCATGCCCATTCCCACAATCATAACCTTTTTCATTGCTTATGATGTCCATGCAGATTTTACACATCCAGTGGAAGAGAAGTAGCAAGCTGGTTATATGTCAAGAGACTGTGGCTTTTGAAGTTAGAAATAATCTTTTAAATTCTGCTTTGATTACAGCTTTGTTCATTGTCCAATGTAAGTCAGTTGCCAGACGGTCAATATCCAGATACAAAATCCTCTATCACAGATGACATAATGAGTGATTTGGACCTAATAATTCTGTTGGACAAAGATGGAAGAGAAACAAAGGCTAAGTTTATATTTATTGGGGAGAATACTCTCATGGGGAAGTAACAGAAAACATTCTTTACTGTAGAAAATAATAAAAACATAAGTATTTTACTTTTTTATGCATAATTAAGCTAGCCACTGTTTTTGTTTCTGTGTTGTATAACAGAAATCATTGATAAGCAATTACAATAGAAAACAATCTTTGAAAGCATTAAGCTAACATAAAACTATTTGTCACATTAGATGAACATTTATCCGAGTACTACAGCTTAGTAGTGTGGCCCATAGCTATCTACTACGTTTTGATACCTCTGAGAAATTATTCTGTCCTGACAAATTTCAAGATACCTTAAGAATAAAAATAAACCCTCTTAAGAATAAAAATTACACTTTATGCACCCCTTACGTGAAATGATCTCATCAAAAGCTCCAGTTGCAATCAGACTGTTCACACATACCTTGGGAAACTTGTCACTTTTTTGAGTTACCACACTGTTGAGGTACCTATTTTTTGAAGTGTTTTGGTGGGGTACATTTTTATGCAGTCTTTCAGCTAGTATCAACCATCTCAATGAGGAGGCATAACTCTTGTGTGTGATTTCACCATTTCCATCAAACTGATAATTTGAACATTTTTAATTGATTCAGTGCAAGACTGGCTTCAACGTTGTCTGGTGACAGAAGTTACAGTTATAAATGTCTATCAAACCCAGGAACTGCCTTATTTGTTCACAGCTAATTGTAAGAACTGGACACAAGGAGACCTGCCTGAAAGGTCCAAAGAAGAGGCAGAGCTGTAGGGCTCACAGTAGCTGTGTAGTTGACTCCTTGGTTCTACCTGGGCTGCTAGAGGTAAAGAAAGCTGTAGGCTGGCATCTAAATCCATTCAGGCATAGTCTGTAGCTGAAAGCTGTTCTGCTGGCAGTAAGCATGTGTGGATGCACTCAGGAACCTTCACAGTGGATTATGCTGACTTTTGCTTGAACACTAAAGCCTCCAAAATCCATTGATGTGTTTCCAAAACTCATAGACCAAACTGGAGTAATAATTTTTCAGCATTTTTCATCTCTGTAAAAGCTTGAATCCAAGGGCTTTGAAGCACTAAACAAGGCAACCCACTAGATAATAGAAATGTATCACCCCATTTCACAAGTGAGAAAACATACATTGATGACTTGCTGAAGGTCCCATGTAAAAGGGAAAACAATGCCAGTGAGACCCATGTAGCACAAAACCAGACACTTTTCTTGTGTCATTATGTCAGGTCCTGCCTCACAAGGATACGGTAAAGATCTTTAATGTATGTAATGTAATGTAATGTAATGACAAAGTAGAACCCTACTGTGACTCTGCTGTTCAAAAAGAGTGGGCATCATCTCTGCAGGAAACTGGATGAGTGTACTCCTGAAAACAGTGTCACAGGGTAGCCTGAGCCAGTCTAACTGGATGTGCCTTCCCCACCTCTGTAGCTAGCACATGGCAGTGTGAGATCTAAGGCTATGTAGCAGAAAAGAAGAGGAGGAGGGAGCAACATGGGAAGTAAAATGTGGATTTATTCTATCAGGAAACATAGAAGGGGCTTTAGACTGGAGAAGATGAAAGTGTATCAGGAGGAAAAAAGGAACTGAGAAGGAGAAAAGGGAATGATAAAAGTGGGGAAAAAAATATCCAGAGATTCACATTGCAGGTATACAATTACACTTGTGCAAAATGGGAGTCCATTGCACTGAGTGGTGTTTCAGAAAAGGGAAGGACAATCTCCACTGCAAGAGGGACTCAGACTCAGTTCCCCCTAGAGGAATATTAAGCTGGAAGGTGTAAAAGAACATGAACAGGAGAAGAAGAATGCTAGAAGAGTGTGCTTTGACTATACAGTATTTGTGAACTGGCTTAGGATTTAATAAGCATCACAAAAAAAGACCTTGACCTGCAGAAGATAAAAATATTCTGGCCAAGTTGTAGGTTAAGCAGGAAAACATGGTAAACAGAGGCCATATACCCTAAGCACAACTGAATTATCTTTTAGTTCATACATACACACACTCACATTTATTTATGATACTGTCAAGCCTTTGGCATACTGCCTGCTGTATAAACATTACTGGCAGAGATATTCTGTAACTCTATTACAGACTTATTAACTCAAATGGAGGAGCAGGCAGACATGAAATCAGCTAGAAATTTCAACTGAAAACCACCTATAGGTTAGACAGAGAAATGCTACAGGCCAAGGTGGAAGAGTCTAACAGTGTCTGCACTCAGAGGACCCACCCAAGATCTATGCCCATCTCTAGTGTATCAGCAAACAGCCAAGTCTGTCTTCTATCAGCACAATGACTCATGATCATCCCCCACATACAAGAACAGCATCTTCTGAGTTTGAAGGAGCTGCTGTTGGATTATTAGGTTTGTCATCGGTGGGATTCAATTATTCCTGTATTATTTGTGTAAGAGTAATGCAAAGAGGCTCCAGCTGAGACCAGGCCTCCATTTTATGAAGTACTGGGAGACAGTTTCCTTCTCGGAAGGGCCTTGCAGATTCAGCTGACGATATGCAGACAGAGGGGAAACACAGGCATCAGAAGTGATTTTATTATGTTGCACAGAAATACAGCCAACAGGCAGAAACTAATTCTAAATGACACTTTTATATTAGTGGGTATCCAGTTAAAACTTAACCACATGCCCTTTCTTGATTAAAATAGAAGCAAGGCCATTTTAGACCTAAAACATAAACAAAAATCCATATATAAGATCACAAGAAAATGTATGTTAGAGATACAGAAATGTTACACTTTGGAAACTGGAGGCATGGAAGAAAATATTTTATGACCAGAATTGGAAGACTCCTTAATTCTTACATCCCAGCTGTGCCATTGTCCTGTACCATTTCTAATTGAGGTTCTGTGAATCTTAGAACAATGGTTTTCATCACAAAAATCACACTATAAACTGCTCTACAGATAATCAGGTTTTAGCTGCCCTTGTACTTACCCTAAGAAGTAAAGCTTCTTCTTCCAAAGTCTTGTTTGATGCCAGCTCAGATACTAGAGTGGTTTACAGTCCTTGGCCTGCCTCACTTCCCTTACCAATTTTCCCTGGCTAATCGGAGCTCTCAGAGACCTTCCTGAAGCCCAGGAGGGAAGCCCTGTGTACTGTAATGGACAACCATCTGACTTGGTGCCCTGCGGTTGAAAAGATTCCTTAGAGCCAGGGAATCATCTTCAGCAGGCATATAAAAGCTAACAGCCATCCATCCTCAGCATCTCAGGATGGAAGAGTTCACAGGAGTTTAGATTCAGATTTTTTTAAAAAATTATGCTCTTGATCATTCATTTACAAATACTGCTCTTTTACACACACCAAGAGCAAGTTTGTGTAAGTCCGACAGGACCTGTACTGCTAAGTGGTGGAGAAGCACCATTTAAGTGGTGGAGCAGCATTTCTGATAGCACGCCTTATACTAAGACCATGAAATCACCTCTTCAAAGCAGGACACAGTAGTTATTTGGCTGTGATATGCTCACCAGATTTTCTAATTTACAGGTGTTTTGCTACGTGCCAACCCACAATGTCAAGAGCTTTTTTCAGAAAAATGTTTTTCCTGAAACAGTTGCATCTGGACTCTTGAAGATCTGTTAGAATCTCAAACATATTTCAACCATATACTGTAAAGATACCACAGGTTATCCTCTGTCACTCTGGATTTTGAACTAGAAAGGCTCTTAAGAGCTATAGGCTAAAGCAAAATAAATTCAATGCAGTCTTGTTTCTTGGGTTTCTGTGTTAACTTCCCTTAACCAAAGTACCAGTTGTTAAATGACACAGGAAAAAAATAGATATTTAACTATATTCACTCCATTTCACATTTTTTAATTCATTTACTTTTAATAAAAGCTTCCAACAAATTAAAAAATTTGTCTTAATCTGCTCCTTCTCCTACGTGTTGAAGGCACTGTTTTCAAATTCCCCACTGCCAGAGTTTAAATAGTCTCTTGCATCAGCCAAATATATTTGTACCATTTGTATTACTTGCTCTTGAAGCTCTTTTCTTACACTTCCTGGTTACTGAGTTAATAAAGATGGGGCTGGTTTCTAGTTTTTTTAAAGCTGATTATAGGTAGATCATATTTATAAAATGTATACATATGTGTGTGTGTGTACATGTTACATATTTGTAGTGACGCTCTGATACGTCCGTCAGTGATGAACTGCAGTCTGAGAACAAATGAGTTAAAACACATTGTATGGCTGAAAAAGATATATCTGCATTAACACATTTAAATTTTAATGCAACTGCATTTTTATTTCCCTTTTAAAAGCCTGTTTATACAAACTCAACAACTCAATCAATGCTGCTCTCAAACTGCTGTCATGCCAGAAAAAAACAAACTAAAAAACATAATCATTCTATCACATTGTTTCAGAAGTCCCCAAATTGACTTTCATAAATAAATCAGATATGTTTTAAAATTCCTGACACATACAAAGTTTCTTCACTACTTCAACAGACCTTTACTCTGGGACAAATTGTTTCTTTCATCTGACATTACTTTCTTCCCTCTTTTAACTGAAGACTCATCTCAGAAGGTAAACTTATTTTCTGATTTCTTAAAGGCATTTACATGACCAATGTTACATAGCACTACGGCCAGCATATCTGACTTTACCCAAGCCACCTGAAACCAATGTGCTTCCACTGTAATGAGCAGTTTGCTATTCTCTCTCCTGAAAGGTGACTGAGAGATAACAATGATTTCTGCAAGTAGGAGCTGACTGACTGCCCCAGTTTAAATGCAAATAAATATCCTTCTGCACTTTAGGGAAAACATTCCAAATTAACAAGGCCAATCATCTAAACATCCTAACAAGCAATTAGGCAGAAACAATGATATCAGAAAGATCAGTTTCTCTGCAATATGCTATTTTCACTCACATGAGAATTTTAATTATGGAATATGCAAGTACACAACTGAAGTACAACCTTTACCCACACACAATTTTACTATACAAAATTAATCCGATCCATTTTCCTAACGTAGTACAGGTAGCTAATTAATTGTAGATCATGTAACTGTCACAAGATTAGCAAAATGCTTTTATGTATGTAGTAAACGCTGCTTGCTGAGAATATTACTCTATTCAGTAGGCACTGTTTGAACTTAATACACGCAGGAAAATTCCATTTCTCTTACAGAGACCAGTCACCTCACGGAATAAGCAGTTCACTGTACCAAGCTCTCAATGAGGATGAGGAGCTCATTGTACACTCAGCTGATACACGGGCTGAGAATCCACTCATCTGATGGCAGCAGTGATAAATTGCAGAAAACTATGCTGCTGAAGCTGAGAAAATACAGAACATCCACTTCAAAAGGAAAATATTTTCAAGGTAGTGTTTTCAGATTTTTGCCTGTGTGCTGTTTCAAATGCAAACTTAAAAGTAATTTTAATAGGCAATCATTGAAATATATCAAACACCACTCTACGATGAAAAATAACGCATGCATTTTTTTAACTACATATAGGTACTTATGCCTATACATAATGCAGATGAAAACACAGGCCTATCCTTAATTGAAAGATAAGATACTGTAATAGTGTATGTATATATATGGGTCTACATGTATAAATATATAATACATTAAATTATTATATAATACATATACAGCATGCAATATGTATCATGCAGTGATATATAAAATCTGTAATCATATTTATAAAGATCAGTTATATTTTTGATAGTCTTTTTGCACTTCCCTTCTTCATGGGTTATTAGGATGCCTTAAAGCCAAAACCAGCAGTACATTGATACGGCAAAAGCTTCAAACATTGGTGATAACAGCTGTTAGTAAATTCATGGGACGGAAGCATTACCTTACTTTCTGCCTCTGATCAGAGATTCCTATGGATAAAATGGATGTGACTGGCTACTTGAGTGAACTTCAGCCTATTTCAAGATTAAAGGAAAGCAATTTTTTAGAACTGAACCAAGGCTGGAGACATTAAACTACTGTGACAAGAGAAACTCACTCGATAGTTGGAAAATCTTAACAGGAACTTTTAAAGTGTGTAATATGGATACTACTATTTAACCTTGAGGGGAAAAAAAAGAAACCCAAATATAAGGATTGAAATAATTGCCACTGCTTTGAGACCTTAGAGCAAAGCAGAACTAGGAACTTCTCTTTGTGAGTTAAAAGCTAGCATTAATATACTTTCAACTTGTCTTTTACATTTATTTCCCCTTATTATTTACAGTAAAACATTAAGGTATTAACATATAATTCTTTTACTCCTATTTTCCATTAATTTACAATAGAAACATTGCACCACTTTTTGGTAATGACACCAACACATTTTCTTGTAAGCTCAGGGACAACAACCTGCCAGAAGTAATTTTCAGCATGCTGGGATTAGCCTATTAAAAGCTGCTGCAGCAAAAGGTACCTCATGAAGATGTGTTAGAGGTCCTGTGGAACCAAGGGCACAGCACAAGGCATACCGACACACACAGAAACAGGATGAAATGGATGTACCAGCTTATTCAGGTTTTACAAAAATGCAAGTTTGCCAACAGCAATGACACGACGCTAAGTCCTCAAATCCTAACGCAATCAAAATCTCAGTGCCTTTGTGGAATATTGACTAGACTTAAATGCCTGAATAACTTAATGGGGTAATAACCAAATCCAAAGTGAGACATTTAAACATCTACAACATAGCTATCAAAACCTAAAATACGAACCCGAAAAAAACACCACCCAACCCTTTTAGAGCTTTGCCATTCATAAGAATGTTACCATTTACCAGAGCTCCATCAGTCCTTCCAAGTTTTGGTATTGCATCTAGGTCTGGCATTGCATCTTACTTACGCTGGGAACCTTGGTGTTAGCCTCCCACCCTAAGCCTGCTCAGGATGTTCAATAGGCACCCCTAAATCCCCAGGACATATCTGACAAGCAGTCTGGCAAACCTTTTAAGTACACTTAACATACAGCATTTCTAAGCTTGGAACTTCAAAAAAAAAAAAAAAAAATCCTTGCCTTCAGTAGGACCTATACTGTTTTTTTGTGGCAGATTAGTAGAGAGTGCACTTCCATTGAACACATCTACAAACAAATGACTTAAAATTCTTTATTCAGATGATTACAACTTTAATTAAAAGGTAAAAACTCCTTCAGAATTCTCCTCAGCATAAGGAAAATATAGCCACTTTTCAGAAACAAATTTGATCAGCAGGTTATAGGCTGACACAGACAGGCTTACTACTCAGTAAGATTCCTAGCAGCCAAGAAACAACAAAGTGCTAATTTCAGACTTTCATTTTTAGTATCCACCATGCCCCAAACCATTTCTTCTCTTATTGGGTTGATAGCCACTAAAAACATAAAAAGGCAGCTTTAAAATTTATTAAAATGTATTAAATTATTCAGGTGTTAGTAGTGATGCAAACTATTTCCTAACAGATTATACACATCTATTGCAGATACTTTTCTATTTGTGGCTACTGGGCAGCTTCTCTAACACTTTGCTATATGACAGTGCTTCTTCACTGCTTTGTAAAATAGAAATAAAGGTGTCTAGGAACCTCCAGATGTTGGAGGATCAAAGATGCATTTCAAGTGAAAAACCCATTTTCTTACTGTTTACATAATTTATAAATCCAAAACAATTTTTCAAGTGTTTTAAAGAAAACGCTTGTGCAAGCAGAAGTGCTTTTTCTGTATGAATAAGCCCCTCCTACAACATAAAGAACCTTTGTGTTCTACAACATAGTTCCAAACCAAATTCTTCAGAAATTTCCTTACATGTGTAACACTGTGCAACAGTTTAGCCTTGCATTTGAAAATACGTATCTTCCTAGAAGCATTAAACCTCACACTATGGCCATTTAGACCAAACGATGAGACATTCACTCTTACACAGAATATACCAACTTTATGTCATAGTTATGTCAATAAACTAGGTTGCATGTTATTAAATTTAAATTGCTGAAAGAAACCAGGGAGTCTCTTTTTCCTGGAAGAAGGACTTGAACACACCTAGTCTTATAAGGGTCCAGACCTTTGTTTCACAATTTATCCAAAGGATGTCACTAAGAGTATACAGTTTTGTGTTCCCATAATTTGTTTCAAAAATAACAAAGGAGTGTTAGGCAAGTGTTTCAGTAATCCCACCTATGTCTGGATCTAAACAGAAATGAGATACAAAACTAACTGAGAAAGGTAGAACCATAAATAGACAATACAAAAATCAGAACACAAACACAAAATAACCTACTTTTTATTTCAATAAAGAAATTAAACTCAATCTTAGCAGAAACAGTATCTGTCCATAAAAAACCTGTATGTACAGCACAAGAAAATAACCTATTATCATAAGTGACTTTTTAGGAAAAAAAAAAAAACAACCAAAATTATGTTGGCTCTCTTGAGAAGAATGCAGTTTATTTTTGTGCTTACATTTTCTATACAGCGTAGAGAAATCCAAACTATCCGGAACATGAAGTGCAAATTAGCATGTCCAGCTAGTTTCAGAATTAGTCAGCAGTTAAGGAAGGAAGTCTGAATCACTGTTTTAGACTTGGTTGTCTCAATACAGCCCAAGAACACTTAGTTCAATGTAGCACTATAATATTGTAAAGCTCTGTCAAGTAGACAGTCTAAGATCACTTGAATACCTATCTTTTCCCTCCTATCTTGATCTTCTTTGCAGATCATGGCTTTACCTAAGACATTGCAATAAAGACGACTGTTTAAAGGTGAGCTGTTGCCTGAATGTTTCCAAGAACATATAAATTACAACTATATTCCCACTATTTCTGCTGCTACATCTACTATTTCTTGTCTAAGATGAGTACATCTGATTAACATCAGTGCATTTGATCCCATAATATAGTAACAGTATACATCTTGCATAGGTTTACAGACTTTGTGAAAGGCTAAGAGTGAATTCATATGATCCACTTTTCAAAATTACAGATTTTCACATCAGATGGCACCAGTCTCTTGTCACACAGCTGCAAATTGTCTTGAACACAGTTTTATCCCATGAAGTTCCTAATCCACTTAATTTTTATGCAAGATACATAAAGGTTTAAACATGATAATATGTCCAAACTATACCACATTTATTCATTTTTGGTAATCCTTTCACTGAAGATCAAAACTTTTTAAAACTTTTTTTTTTTTTTTATATTTAGGTCAGAAGCTATTAATAGTTACTCCTCAGAAACATTGGGTTGATCTGCAGTCTAAGGCATCAGATTGTGATCTAAGATCTAAATCTGTACTTTGAGAAACTGGGAGGCTGGTCAATTCTGTTCCATAGGGAAAAAGACTACCTAGCTACAGCCCCTGCTGGGAAAGGCTCATGTGGAGCAGAGCTTCTGGTTTTGCACCATCTTACCCTCTAGGATCCAGGTATGTGGTATGGTCACGTCTAAGGCAGTATATAGAAAACAAAACAGATAAAGGAATGGACCTCTGGAGAGGAACATGAAGGTCAGACGGCTTCTAGACATAACTGGGAAATTTCTTGCAGATAGAAAAGTGATGGGAGATTGCCAAAGGTCAGCTCATCTGCACTGGACTGGGCCAAGAACTTGAATTAGTGAGGGAAGCTGGAGCTGTGCTGGACCAGTACTTCTAAAAATGGCAGAGACACTCTATGGACATGAAGACTGCATTCTGAGGAAATGTAAGGAAGCCAGCGTTATGGCCATGTGTAGGTACAGGACTCCATTTCTTATATCAGGGAAAGTGTGATGGTGAAATACAAAAAAATAAAAATCTTAGAACTGTGATATTACAGTAATTTATCTGTACATCCTAGAAACATTTATTTCAATATGTGCCTCCACAATACAGAGATTCCCCAGAAAAACATTCTGATGACTTTCAGAAGGATCATTCACATTCATAAAGAGTCCAAGGTATCTTGCTGGCCTTTTAGCACCATGCTTTTAGCCGATAATTTCATAACTATACAGCTACTCTTTCTCACAGTGGTAAAAAAGCATCTGTAAAAATTCTGTCCATTTGTACTGAAACTAAACAACCTGACTCAAGTGGCTCTTCATAAGGCATTACCATCACCTAACCTTATTGCTACCTAAGATTAAAAAAAAAAAAGACTAACCTAATTTTTCAAATAGCTCAGTGTAAATCAAAGACATGGAAAAAATCATAATGTGAGGAACCGCAATCTTCTAGATTATTCTGTCTAGACCATTAGAACGCTAACCAAAACAAACTCCTTTGTTTTTGTAACCTTTCTAATTAGACGATATAGTCCTGAAAATTATCATACTCCTAGCAAGCAAACCAAGTGTAATTTTCTAATTTAAAAAAAAATTGGCTTGCCCTCTACTTACATGCAAGCACTATACTGTAAATAATTTCATTAATTTCATTTTTAAACTCTTTCCAATGAGAGAAAAATATCATTAATTTCATTTTAAACTCTCCAATGAGGGAAAAACTGTTTTGAGACACCGACACCATGCAAAAATAACTCACGTCTAACATGAAATTAATTCCTTTATTCCCAGAAATCCAGATCTGAAAATTCTCTATTCATTTCACCCCATATTTGCAGTTCATTTCATTGTCCCAGCAAAAAAGCTGGCAATTTAAACTGGCTGGTACAGCTGCAATTGATGGGGTCCTCACTGACTAGTGAGGATTGGCATGTACTGGACCAGTTAACAGGCACACAGCCATGGAGCTCAGTAGTCTTCAGCCCCTCGTACTCTGAATAGGCCTTCTTATTCTGCAGACTTCCAAAACCTGTGGCAGAACAAGTCCTTTCTTTCAGCTTGGTAATGCTTCTAGTTATCTCAGCTCTTAAGCACCTTCATGTGCTTGCCCATCTGGGATTATAGTACACTTCAGGTTGAACAGAATAAGACTGAGTCAACTGAATCAATTAGAAATATCCTATCCCAGTAAGTGATACCATTTCACATCCACTGAATAGCCTTTTCTGGCCTCCACAGAGTGCCAATTATTTATCACAAGTTGTATTTAATTTAAAAAACTCAGTCTGGAATACTTGACTTACAATTTGTATATAGATTATTCTATATTTCTGTTAGCTCCAGATTTGAAGTTACTGAACATCTCATTTAACCCCCGTGGAGTCTGGAGAGAAGAGTCACTGATTTGCAGTTTTGGAGGAAAAAAGAAAAACACCAAAAATAATGATTAGCATGCAAGATGAGAGAGTCATTGAAAAGGAAACAAAAATATTAATCAGAACTGGTAGAAGTAGGGAAGTTTAACAACATATTTGAATTCAGAATTATCTACAGCAAAACTCCAAAAGCTTGCATAATAATGTAAAACTCATATTTTTCTCTCTCTAATCCTTTTCTTTATCTTTGTAATAAGACATGGCTTCAATGGTTACACTTCAAGTAGATTCTCCCTTAGTCAGAATACAAGGGGCAGCTAAATTTTACACAAGCCCAAATTCACTGAAGATCTATGTTTAAGTGTAGAACAGAAATTAACTGTCTTTAGTTGTGAAAATCATTCCATTCAGTGTGACTCATTCTGTTCGGTATGTTTCCTTACATTTAGATGGACCATATTGTATCTATGACTTCTAGAAAGAATTAGTGGGAGGTAATGGCACAAAACAGGATTTGTTTTGAAAAAGAATACAAAATATTCTAAAGGTTCATTCAAGGTCTACAGATCTTCAGAAATTTTAATTCACTGCAAGACAATAAAATATTCTGTCTTCAGATGTTATGAGACTAATTGGAAAAAAGTAAATAGGGTTTGTTTGGTTTGGTTCCTCCCCCATGACTTGGTGTCTAGGACAGTACAGATGTAAATGCAAGACTAGGAAAATTGAACTGCTGTTTGGCTCATATCTATTGCTGAGGGAAAAAATACAAAAAGAACTGTTAAAAAATCAAATCCTAAATTACATACAGGAAGCTTTAATTAACAAAGATTGTAAGTGAAAAGGATATGAAATACTTACAAGTTAATTCCATGCCTCAAACTAGTTTTGCACAGGTGTAGTTCCAAGACTACGAAGATTCAGACTTCTTCAGCCTGCTACTACACAAATACAAACTGTTGCACAAACATTTGCACCGTATAGTAACAGCAAAAAGATTTGTACCAGTTCTGGCTTTATTCATTCATCTGAGAATAAAACTATTATTTTTGTAAGAGAAAGGGCAATGTAATAATTTAAGCTTCAGCATAAATGAACTATGGAAACACATTTTTCTGTATTAAATACTTGACTAATCAACAACGTTATTGTAGCTCTGCTCCCTGTTCCTAACATGGGCAATTATTGAGGTGTAAGAACCACAAGCACGGAGAAGCAAAAAAGCAAGTGGCCAGATTAGAATTTTCACTCATACTTCCTTCAGTGAGGAAACATGCATCTTCCTTAAGATATTGATGAAGAATGTCAGTTTTAAAAAGGTGAAAATCAGACTGTTAGTTTAAATAAGGAAAAACATGTTTCATTTACACATGTGCACTTATTCCCACACTCTGAATTACATAGAGTAACAGCATAAAAAAAATGACAATTTTCTTTTTCATATAAACATTCTTATCTTGAAGGGGAATTCTGTTTCACTGGATGCTCCTGCTTAGAACAAAAATTATCCCAACACGCAGAATCCTCAGGTGTGATTGGAATACCAGATGCAACTAAATCTTCAAAAGTCAATAATGTAAACTGTGGTTGGTTACGCTCCATGGAACATACCTACGGAAAATACATATTAGTATTACATGAATCAATAAATCTCAATTTTCTTCCTGCAATATTCCCTGTCTAGTTTAAACTACACATTGCTTACTAAAGAGGAAAGAAAATATTTCAGTCAAGACCAATGTCACTGTCCCTACTTTAGGCTATACAGTAACTAATAGAAGCATGTAGCAGGATTGCCATGGTTTGAGCTCAGAGGGCAACTGAGCACCACACAACTGCCACTCCCTGCCTCGCCCCAGTGCTGAGAAGGGGAAAATAAGCAAAGACGCCGCTCACTCCCCTCTTCCTCCCCCAGTACTGAGAAGGAAAAAAGCAAAAGACTCAGGAACTTGAGATAAGGACAAGCAGGGATGACCTCATGCTTTAAAGCACAGGCAAAAGACAGACTTAGTAGGGGAAGAAAGAAAAAACCATAAATTTCATACAGACACTAACAACAACTCTTAACAGACAAAGTAGGACTGTGAGAAGCATTACCACATCCTGAAAACAACTCCTCCCATCCCTCCCGTCTCCCTGGGCTCGGCTTTTCTCCAATATCTCTACCTCCTCCACCCCAGCAGCACAGGGGTCAGGGAATGGGGGGTGCAGTCAGTCCTGTTGCTTCTTCCACCTCAGGGAGGGTGAAACTTCTGGCATTCCTCCCCTGTTCCAGCAAGGTTCCTCTCTCACAGAAGACAGTCCTCCACAAACTCTCTTTGCCATGAGTCACTCCTACAGACGTGTGGGTCACCCCCATATGTTGCAATCCTCCCAGCGCTGAACTACAACAGCGGGGCCTTCTTCCCACAGGGTCCCGGCCTTCTTCAGGCAGAGTCACCTGGGTCGACATGGGGCCCCCCACAGGCCACAAATTGGTATCTGCTCCTCCAGTGACCTCCATGGGTGGCTGGGGAGAGCCCTGCCACCTCACCACAGGATACAGAGGAGTTTCTGCTGCAGTGCTCCTCCCCTCCTTCCTTCCACTGACCTTGGTGTTTGCACAGATGTTCTCACAACTTCTCCTCATGATTCCTACCCCTCCTCCCAGGTTCCCCTTCTTAAATACATTATCGCAGAGATGCAGTTAATTGGCCTGGTCCTGGTGCAAAGGTGGGTCCAACTTGGAGTCAGGGGAGCTTCAAGAAGCTTCTCACAGGGGGCCACTGCTGTAGCCCCCTCCCCTGCTACCAAAAAACCCCCACCACTCACTCAAACCAGGACAAGGCCACACAGAAAAAGCAAGCTTTTCTTTAAAGCTCTGTTCAGAAAAACTGAAAGAATGAGAGATAGAGAATGCTGCAAATACCATAGAATGAGTGTTTAAGTCTAGAAAAAAGGAAGAAAAGCCACACCAACAAACAAACTACTTCATTCTCCAGCAGACATGATTATTTGAGATGATAGCATAAGGATTGATTCCACTAGAGGTGTGTCTATTCATACTGTTTTTAATACCAGCAGTCACTGGGGTTGTGCATGCTTCTCTCAAACTCATGCTATTTAAGGATAAAAGTGGTCACAATCAACCCATAATTCCCCACGTTAAATCCAGATTAAATGTAGACTGAGATATTAGAGATGAGAGTGTCACAGTCCCTGTGTTAGTTCCATCACTTCAAGAAAAATCACATTTCAAAGAAAAAAGGTTTGTTTTATTGAGCACGTTACCTATGCAGCCTGCTGTATGCTATCTGCAAGTGTAATCCTTTCCAGAAAGCAGAGAAAATAGTACAACTGCTTGAATTGAACATGAATACAGCTGATACTTCTAAATTCAGCATTTACTTGAGCAACATATTCTTAATGCTTAATATTTGATAGAATTCATCAGGGTTACTCTGCAGTGGGGTTATTCTGTACATCACACAAACTGACACATTTTTGATACAGGCTAAGGTACTGCTAACTTCTTGGGGAGCAAATACTGATGACTGGTAATCACAGAATGCCTGAGATTGGAAGGGAGCTCTGGAGGTCATCTGGTCCAACCTGCTGCTCAAGCAGGGCCACCTAGAGCCAGCTGCCCAGGACTGTGTCCAGACAGCTTTTGAATATCGCCACAGATGGAGACTTCACAACCTCCCTGGGCAATCTTGTTCCCACTGCCTCTGGTACTGTAACTGGGTACCAATGAAAAGAGCCTGTCTCTGTCCAATCTGCACCCTCCCTTCAGGTATTTAGATACATTGCCGAGAGCTTTCTCTTATCTAGGTTCAACAGTCCCAGCCCTCTCAGCTTTTCCTCATAAAAGAGTCATTTCAGTCCCTTAATCATATTTGTGACCGTTTGCTGGACTCTCTCCAGTACGACCATATCTCATAGTGAGAAGCCCAGAACTGGACACATCACCCCAGATGTGGCCTCACCAGTGCTGAGCAAAAGGGGAAGGATCACCTCCCTTGACCTGCTGCCAATACTTTGTCTAACAGAGACCAGGATACCATTAGCCTTCTTTGCTGCAAGGGCATGTTGCTGGTTCACATTCAGTTCCACCAGAACCTCCAGTGCCTTTTCTACCAAGCTGCTTTCCAGCTGGCTGGCCCCCAGCATGTCCTGGTGCCTGGGTTTGTTCCTCTCCAGGTGCAGGACTTCGCACTTTTCTTTGTTGAACTTCATGAGGTTCCCACTGGCTCAGTTCTCCAGCCTGTCAAGGCCTCTCTGGATGGCAGCATGACCCCTTGTTATATCAGATCTTCCTCCCAGTTTTGTGTCACCAGCAAACTTGCTGAGGGTACACTGCCCCATCATTCAGATCATTAATGAAAATGTTAAACAGGACTGGATCCAGTTTTGACCACTGGGAAACACTGCTAGTTACTGGTCTCCAACCAGACTTTGTGCCACTGATCACTACCCTCTGGGCCCAACTGTTCAGTCAGTTTTCAGTACACCTCACTGTCTGCTTTTGCAGTACATATATCAACATTTTCTCTAGGAAGATCTTAGGAGAGGAAGTGTTCAGAGGTACAAGGTAGTGAAGTCTAGGTAGACAATATTCACTGCTCTCCCCTCATCTACCAGGCAAGCCATTTCCTTATAGAAGTTCACCAAGTTGGTCAACCATGACTTTCTCTTGGTGAAGCTACGCTGACTAGTCCTGATGATTTTTTTGTCTTTAATGTGCCTGGAATTGTTTCCAGGACTAGCTGCTCCACCACCTTTCCAGAGATCAAGGTGAGGCTGATGGGCCTGTAATTCCCTGGGTCCTTCTTGAAGATAGCGACATTTGCTTTCTTCCAATCTTTGGGCGCTTCTCCCAGTCGCCATGATCAACCAAAAATTACTGAGAGTTGCCTTGTAATGACATCTGCCAGCTTCATCCCATAAGAGCTCATGAACTTATGTACATCCAGTTTGCTTAAGTATTCCCTGATCTGATCCCCTTCTACCAAGGGTAATATTCCTCACTCCTTCCCCTCTCACCCCTGGGACCTGGGATTCCTGAGGGCCAGTCTTGCTAATAAAGACTGAGGCAAAGAAGGCATTCAGTACCTCAGCCTCTTCCACGTCCTGTGTACTCAGGGCCTCTGTCTCATCAAGCAAAGTGCCTACATTTTCCCTAGTCTTCCCTTTGACTTCTATGCACTTATAGAAGCCTTTCTTGTTGCCTTGGACATCCCTGGCCAGATTAGATTCCATCTGGGCTTTGGCTTTCTTAACTTTGTCCCTGGATGCTTAATAGTTCTGTATTCCTCCCAGGTTATTCACCTTTGTTTCCACTCTCTGTATGCATCCTTTTTATGTTTGAGTTTGGTTAGGAGCTCTATGTTTATCCACACAGGCCTCTTGGCCTTTTTGCCTGACTTCATATGCATTGGGATGGAATTCTCTTGAGCTTGAGGGAGGTGATCCTTGAATATTAAGCAGCTTTCTTGGGCCCCACATCCCTCTGAGGCCTTATCCCACAGGACTCTTCCAAGCAGATCTTCAAGGAGGTCAAAGTTGGCTCTCCTTGAGCCCACGGTTGTGAGCCCTCTTCCCTGCCTCCAGGATCCTGAACTCTATCATCTCATGTTCATTGTAGCCAAGGCTGCCTTTGACCTTCACATCCCTGACAAGCCCCTCCTTGTTGGTGAGTAGGAGGTTCAGTAGAGCACCTCTCCTAGTTGGCTCCTCTATCACTTGGAGGAGGAAGTTGTTGTCAATGGACTCCAGGAGCCTCCTAGATTGCTTATGTCCTGCTGTGTCTCTCCAGCAGATATTGGGGTGGTTGGAGTCCCCCATGAAGAGCAGGGCCTGTGAATGGGAGACTGCTTCTGCCTGTCTGTAGTGGGCATGATCCACTTGTTCCTTCTGGTCAAGTGGCATATAGCAGACACCCACTATAATGTCACCTTGACTTGTCCTCTCCTTAAACCTAACCCATCACTCTCAGCTGGCTCCTCATCCATCCCCAGGCAGAGCTCCATGCACTCCAGCTGCTCTTTCACATAAAGGGCAACTCTCTCTCCTCGTCTTCCCTGACTGTCCTTCCTAAAGGGCCTGTACCCCTTGATCATAACACTCCAGCCATAGGAGCCATCCCATCATGTCTCCATGATTCCAACAAGATCACAGCCCTGCAACTGTACACAGATCTCTGATTCATCATGTTTATTCCCCATACTGTGTGCACTTGAGTACAGGCACTTTAGAGAGGCACCCCAGCACGTTGAGTTCCTGGAAAGGGTTTGGGGGATTTGTCCATAATGGTGCCTTGTAGGCACTTTCTTTATGACATGCAAGTGTTGGGGGTGACCTCATCTAAGGCCCATTTTGTTATCCCTTCCTGTCACATCAATGAAGGTAGGTCAATAAATAGGTAAAAGAGCAAAAATGTCTATTTTCCACTGTAGTGTCTGAGCAGTAAGCTACTGTTAGGAACAAATGGAGAGACAACAAAATGCTTTGTGTTTGTTGTAACAGCACAGGAAAACTCAAAGTTGTTCAATGCAGACTGAAAGCAAAAGTCAATTGAGCTGCCTGTCACTTTATATCCTCACACAAGTGACATGGTGTTGAGATATTCCTGTTCATCTGGCATTTTGAAGATGAGGTAAAGCTGCAGGAGCCATGCCTAGAGCCATGCAAAGTGACATCACAGATACATACCAAATATGAACTAAGCCTCAGAGCTAAATAGATTGTTAAGAGACCTAGTTTGAACTTCAGCACATGCTTGTCTGAAGGCAAGTGTGTTCCGACTGAATTCATCACACTTCCTGTGAAGTTTAGCAAGCGATAGACAAAAAGATATTTTATAGCCTACATAGGAATTATAAAGAATTACAAACTCAGCCATCTTTCATTGAGACTTGCCTCAGATAACTGTCTAGATCTAGGTTAAGAGTGCAGGTAAATGCTCTGTCTCTTCAAGCATATGGCAGTCACTAGCAGAATTTTTTCTAAGATTCCTGACACTAGACGATCTAAATTATAGTACATTAAAGGAACAACTGGTATTTCCTGTGAATTGTAGGTACTTGTTATCAGGTTGGGAAGCAAGCTCACTGAAAGTACATGTTCTGCAAACAGGACATAATGAATTACTCCTGTAATAGCAGAGAGGGAACAGAAACAAGCAATGACATCCTGAAGCAATTGCATAATGTCTACACACTCAATTTTTTTAAACTAAGATGAACACCTTTTCTTCTCAACACATCTAGCAATACATAGAATCCTTTTTTACAGTTCTATTAGAAAGGGAGAAGGACACTTTCATTTCCTCCACAATCCTCTTAGAAGGAGTCCTGAAAAAGGCACAATGCAATAGGTACTGAAATTTTCACTTCCATATTGGAGAATCAAAGAATGCTCACTTGTCCTATTTAAAATGAGCTTTTTTCAGTGAATTGAGCTAATGAAATTTAGGTCATGACAAATTTAGTCAGTGGACAAGTATGCCTTTGAGACTTTTCTTGAATCAAAGACTTTTCATCATAACTCTTGATGCCATGTCTATTCTTTCTATATTAATTTTAAGGTGTGTGACAGTGATGGTGAAGATCAATACATAAAAATCCTGGATTTTTGTAGAATACTTAGGTAATTGTCTTTAGAAATAATGGCCACCTTCTTTTCACCTCACACTGATATCAGTATTTCGGCAGGAAGGACGATATGCAGCCCCACTGGGAACTTAAGTATGTCCTGTCAAACAGAATGCACATATTTTCTTAAAAAATATTTGAACACTGATTTACCACAGTAAATCTTCAAAGGTAGTTGATACCACTTTTTTCACTCTAACCAATACTAGTTAAAAGTACTGCCTCTTTGTGTTATTCATGAGCACAGACTCAAACTTTATGACCCCGACAGATGTGTGCATGACCACTTTCATCCTTTTATCCATTCATATACTATTTTTTTCTAGTTCCCATCAGAATCTTTGTATTTAAATAACAGAAAACAATTAGCCCATTTTCTTTTGAGCAACTAAAACACCAGAGACCAACCTGGCAATTTGTCACACTTCCCTTTGCTGACTGGCTATTTTGGCTACAACTTGCCAGTCTGCCTCAGATTTGACTTTTATTGCTATTTTCATGACTCAGGTCTTTGTTAAATTACACAGAAAATCCTGAAGAGCTTTTAAGTAGTTTTGTTGTTTCTTTCAATAGAGGCCACATGGAATGAAGACTAACACTGCTGTTCTTCCCATCTGTTGGTTGTTGTTGCTTGTCTCAAAGGTTATCTTGTCATAATGGTGTTTGAGAGATGGATCTGCTCTGGGATACATACACTGACAGTCCCCCATTAAATTCAACTTGGTGAGGTGCTGTACTAGTTTAGCAGTCCAGATTGGTTCACTGTCTCCATTTCCCTCTGTGAAAATCATCCTTCCCACATGAGTACTAGCAGGCTATGACAAAAATCACTTAATCTTTTCTTGAATGAAAACAGTGAATGCTGTAACACATACATTCCAGATTTGACATTATCTGTTGCTGTCCTCTGAAACCATTTCTCCTTCCCAGACCTTTCCTGAAATAGGCACAACATAACTAGTGGTAACAGTTCAGTAACACTCTGGTTGATACTGTGCTTAAGATAAGCTTTCTCCTTGGCCCTATGTCTGAGATAACACACTTTAGCTAAAGTATCAGAGTAAGTTTATATTCAAGGGATTAGTTACCAAGACCTGAAGACATTTCATAATTTCTTACATCAGAATGCTTCTGTGCAAATCCCTCCTGTTTGCCGAGAGCCACTGCAATATGATGATGGTCATCTAACAGGGTTTCCTAGTAAAGATAAAAAATGGCAATGTAAATGCATTTTCTTTACTCTGTTTCCAGCAAAAACTACATAAATGTTTAGAATATGGTTCAAAAGAATAGCAGAACATAATTTAAAATAGTTTAAAATAATGACATTCAAAAAGCAATAGTCCTTTTTAGCAGTTTTGTTGGCGAGCTCAAGGATGCAGATACATTAAAAAGTTAGCTGGGCTGAACTGGTTACTATAGGTTACCATCATCTCACCCATTTGTAGATATTTATATTTAAGTCTGTAACCTTAACATTCCTTTACCAGTCACTTCTAAATCACAAGACACATAACCCATCTTAGCTATCTGTTTCCCAGTGACATGAACCATGAATTTCTGGGAGGTATTCTGAAAAACAACAATGTAAGTGTAAACTTAAACCAATTGCTCACTCATTCTTGGCTTCAGATAGCATGTAAGATCACAACTTCAGATTTCTGACATGGCAGTCTGAGCACTGCTCTCTGTAAATACGAATCAATTTTTCCCAAAAAACATTTTTAGATATATAACTATATATTTAGTAATATTGTTTACCTACTTATTAGTTTTGTTTAAAAGTGTTTTCCTCTAGAAAGGCTAAGAATTCATCCTAAACAATTAATTTCAGAAAAAAACACTTCTATATACTATTTCTGAATAACATTTAGGTCATAATCCTGTTGGCTTTTTTTTTTTAGTATATATAAAGGGGGTGGAATGTTTTCTTTGTTTCTTTATCCAAAAATTGTCACATACTTTCTGCAAAAACTTTGTAAAATGGAAATCAAGAATAACAAGAATTTTACCTAGAAAAATGAACAGATAGCATCATTAATCTGAAAATCAACTAGTAGTCTGGATATTCTCCTGGGAGGTATGACTGAAGCTCCAATTTCCACTTCCTTGGGAAGTGCTCTAACTGCACTATATTATAATATAAAGAAAACATCATGATGTCATATTTCCTGACATGTTGTTGGTTGCCTTTCTCTTTTCCTTTCAATCTAAGCAAAATGTCTTTTAAAACAATTCTGTCAGTCTGCATTATGCTTCCCCACAGTTCATCCACTATACAGAATTTTCAAAGATTTCAGTTGCAAGGATACCATTTCTTGTGATTCCCAAACAGCTCTGTATATAAAACAATAAGTGCCAAGATGCTCAGCACAGATCTACTCAACCCAACTCAGCCAAGACAGCAGCTGCTCTAGTCATGTGTAGCAGCAGTACAACTACAAGGTTGGGGGACTTTACTGGCAAAGATGTGTGTCTTGGCAGATAGCTGCTGGTGTGGGAGTAGGACTATATTTTCATTTTGATCTCATCAGCACCAAAATTGTGCCTATTTGACAGATTCAGCAGTGAACTTCGTCTCTCTCACCTACTTAAAAACAAAATATCAAGCTCACGTTGTTTTACCTTTCTGAAGAGCACTAGTAAGAAAATTACTATTTCAATTCTGTCTAGATTAGAAGAAATATTTAATGCACATAACACTAACAAATCTGCAGTGAAAGTGGTATTTCCCATGACTGAAAGAGCTATAGGTGTACTTACTATGAAGTATTTTACTAGGTTTTCTGTTCCTTTACTAGGGTGCAAGACTGAAAATAAGTCGAGCATAAAGAATGCTATCTCAAGTTTGATGATATCTAACCAGTTGTACACATCATGCATATTTCTACAACTTCCTCAAAAATAAAAAAGATTATGAAAATTAGATGTTTGATCAAGTGTTGCTAAACAATTTATATAGTTCTAAGGTAGCAGTGTTTTGTGTTTGTCTAGATGGAAAAATGACTACATCAGTTTTTCATCACTTCATTTTCCCCCTTCTTTCATTTTTTGCATGTCTGAAGACTTAAAGTCTGATGAGAACAGAGGACACAGCACAGCACATTCAGCAGTGGCCTACATCTGTAGTCAGAAGTCTGCAAACAACTGCGTTACAGCTTTAAGCTAAATGCACAGAAATTTTTTTTTGTGAACTTATGCGTTACTTCTTGTTTGTGCAACTATAAACATATTATAAAGTCTTTTACATATTGTTAATAAAATAATTTTTTGTCAGCTCAAAGTTGCATTTAATAGGCTGTGACTCTTTAGATAACAGGGACTGTTCCTCTGCAGAGACCCTGCCCAATGGACAACGAATTCAGAAGTTTCCAACTCTTCACATATCTTCACATATCCACGTATCTCCACAAAGGATCACTTCATGTATCCACTGTGATCACAAAAGATTTTTCAGCATCTTACAATAAAACATTACAAATCATTCCCTTCATCTTATCTTTGCTGCTTCACAGAAATGTAAATCCAAAACAAACAGAAGGGAAGGAGCTCTTCCCTGGCCCCTACTAGCAGCCAGCAAAAACCTTAAGGTATGGAGTTAATGAAACACACGAAAACCATAAAAAAAAGAGCAAATCAGCTTGCTTCCCTATTCATCTGGAGATGTTGCTATATCAGCTTATAAACTAAATCCAACTTCTTAAATGGAAATAGATGACTAAACAAAAAGAGAAAGAGGACAACCATACAGAAATTCCTATGAAGTAAAGGAGGAATTCCTTTACCTTTGTTTTGTTAAGATTCCTCTCTATAAACCATAAAACATATAATGGATCAAAATTAGATCCATTACAGAATGGATCCAAATTAGATCCCAAACAGAATCAAAGTGTTAGAGGTGTTCAAGCTACAGGCACACTGAGACCTATAATGGCCTTATTTCAAAGGCTCAGCACAATGATGTGTCTGGGATTCAAATCATCCTGGATTCACTCAACAACAGACAGCTTATGAGAAAACTGTACCTTCCCAGCCAGCAGAACTGACTGCTGTGTGAATTCAGGTCAATTAGCTAGTCTTAGAAGTAATAGTTTTCATTCCTATTTATTCCTGACAATACAACAGGATTAACTTCTCTTACTAGAGTGAAAGACTCCGTTACAGTTGCACACCAACACTGATTACTACATGTTTCAAATTGACCCATGTAATGTCAGTTTAAAATTCATATTTTGGAAGTAATGTGTTTGCATATAGAGAAACCAACCAAATATTTGTTGTGGAAAAAGACAAACAATTATTTGTGTAGCAGCAGGGATGCCAGGTGATTCTTAATCCCTGGGTAAGGTTTAGGACTAATTGGTTGTATAAATTTATAATCTGGTTGTATCCAAAATTTAGGTAGGGACAAAACAGAAGTGGGTTATGTCTCATTTAAGATTCTTCTTAAATCCAGTAAGTGCTATCCAGTCATTTTTCCTGATTAACTGTACGAAACTGGGACTAATAAGGGAAGTCATGCATACACTTAACATTTTGCAAATCAGTAATTAGGTTTTTTTTTTTTTCCACGTATCAGATCTGCTATAGATTTACATATTATAAACTTATGTTTATCTCTTTAAATTATAAAACTTGTCATAATTGTTATTGATCAACTACTTTCACTTTTAAAATTAGCTAGTACTTCATTCTGTAAGTTTATTTTCTTCAAAAGAAGTAAATGGAGCACACAGAATTACTCAATAGTAATCATCATCATCATAATGACTCCATCCTAAATTAACATCCTGATACAAATACTGTATCACTCTTTACTGGGTTAGTAAAGTTTTAATTATCACTAAACAAATTCACCTTTTTAAAATGAGCAAAGTGTGCACTGCCTATGTGAATAAAACACATTTAACATATCTTAAAATTAAATGTATGTTTTTAAATGAGGTTTTACTGTATTTTGTCTCCTACTCCTTCCGAAACAGTTGAAGGGAATCTGAGTAGCAATCTCTAGAGTACTGTATGAAAATAAGCGCCTAAAGCTAAACCCATCCATCAAGATCAAACACAAAAGGCTGTTTCTGAGCTACTGCCTTCTATCCAAGCTCAAAAATATATGAGAAGGAGAGGAGAGGAAAGACACTTTGAACAAAACTAAACCCTTGGTGAAGGGACAGCAAATAGTCAACTACACAACAAGGTAGTTCATTTGGTATTTACATTGAAACAACAGAAAAGGATTTTCTGTTAATGTTCACACAAAAATTCTATGTCCGATATGAACAGGTTTTGCTCTTGTTGTGAACAGTTACAGGGTGTCTGAACAGTGTCAACTTCAATTTGCTCTAATTCACTAGTACTTCTCTTGACCTTTTTGTCATGACACGTATAAGGCGACAGATCCTCTTCTAGTCTTTATGCTTTTAAGTTGCTTTTTTCACGTTACATAGTACTTTCTGAAGGAGATTTCAGAATATTTTCTGTAATTTTAAATGGGTAAAATTCCCTTTATCATTGTCTTCTATTTTTGGTAAATTAGATTATCTTTAAAATTGCAATAGAACAAACCAAAATATGTCATAATTGGATTTTAAACAGCCTTGCTCTCTTCAATCATCTCCTATCATATATAGGCAGATCTGAAAAGTAGAAGTGAGGTCGTTATATGTTTTTATTTGGTAGAAAAAAGTTCACTCAAGCAAACAGCACAAGAGGGAACACAAGGAAAATACTGTACCAGTAATATGCAGTCTTACAGGTGATTCTTAATGACTTCTCTTGGGTGACTCTTCCAGATTTCTCAAAATTAGTGTTTTCAGTTAACAAGTTGTTTCAGGAATTTGGCTCAAGGTCAAATAATGAAACAAAAAAAGGCTTTTTCAAAGTAAGAAAATGGGCACAAAATTAAAAGAAACTGGGGAGAAGACAAAAAAAGTAAAGTGATACTTAATTTTAGACTGGGGATTGGTAACTGAAAAATTATTTCTTTTTTTCCAATTTTATCATAATAGATGTTGATATTTAAATGAAATTATATACCAATTGAGCTTGTATCTAAATGTAACTTGATAATAAATCCTTTCTTTGAGTTACTACAATCTGCCTTATTATAAGGCTGCACTCTTGAGAAGCAGGAGGGCGAGCATGGAAGAGGAGACATTCCTCAGACAAAAATTAAATTAAGCTTCTAGCAGTAATTACTAAGCAATAAGGAAAAATTAAATAATTATAAAGCATTTAAGTAATGCAGGGAGCTATCTACATCATCATCTTCAGGCTACTTTAGTCAATCAACCACATGCATCTCATCAAAGACCAAAACCAGGAGTTCCAGAAGTCAGAAGGAGTTCCAAAAAGGTAGATGCTTCCTTGACAATGGTACACTGTTACCATTAATATAGAAAGCATTCTATTACAAAATGTGTCACAGTCTTTCCTAAGATTTTCTTTTGCCAGTCTATAATTCCAACTAGTGAATTTCATGATGTAATCAATTCCTAGAGAGTATGGAGAAGGCTGATTTAGTTGGGTAGACTTTTAAAATAAACCAAAACCAAATGTGGCCAGAAATACTGAATGAAATGAACTGTGAAGAAGTCAACTTATACTACAACGTTAAACATTACTGGTACATTCATTCTTTTTTAATACATGCGTACCATACATGCAGCTTGTATACTACACAAAACAAGCATACAGCAGAAATTTGTCATTTAGATATGCTCTACTGGAACAGTCGTCTCCAACAACATAGATATTTTCAAAATGTAAACACATATTGGAAACTGAATACTCTTACTGAAAAGTGCGCTTGACTTTTGTGAAATGGCAAAGTATGTATTCTTGGAGTTGCTAGTCAGCTCTATACCAGCTGCACAAACTCACGGCAGACTGGAACAAGGTGCCCTTTACAGACAATTTTAAGTGATTGAATGAAAGTGCCTCTGGGGTGTAGAGAAATGGTATTGTGATTTATTTTTTTTTAAAGCTTGATTTCTTATGGTAATTAAATAATTTGAGACCATTGTATAGAATCCTAGAATCATTTAGGTTGAAAAAGAGTCTTAAGATCATCAAGTCCGACTGTTAACCTAACACTACCAAGTCCACCACTAAACCATGTCCCTATCAGTTTTTTCTCTATATACCCTTTAAACTACAGCAGATGTTATCGATCATTGTCTACCAAATCTAACAGCACAGATGTTTACTAATAAGTCTCAATAACTTTCAAGAAGAAAAAACAAAAACCCAAAACCCAACACTCAGATAGAAGATTGAGCCCCAACTAATGTTCCAGTTAAGCAAAAGCAAGTTTTTTGCACTTCTCCATTCCTACAGGCAGCAGCCAATCAGCACACTGTAACTCCAAACCCACAAATGCATGTGTTTCTACCAGCTTGTATGGACAAGAAGTAAGAAACCCAAACGAGCTGAAGACACCTCCTCCATTTCAAACATTTAACATAAACACTAACTATGGGGTTAGTTAATCACTAGTCCCATTCTAGACCAACTGATGAAGAAACTTTAAAATCTCAGACACTGTTCAGAAGTCAGGTCTGACTATGCTACAGTTAACTTCCTGCGTGCCCTAGGATGAATTTCATGGAGTGCAAGAAACATACTCCAGGAACAGAAAAAATAAAAAGCCATTATAATGAACTCTGAGGTGGTTTTGTGATCATCAAAAATACTTTAAAATGTTGCAGATTTATGTCCTAAGTTTTGATTGATATATGTTCAGTGTAGTTATACAGAATAAAGGTGTGAAGCTGCAATTAAAAAAATCAAATGTGCAATGCAACCTTATGGTGTTGAGACTGTTTATTGTTATTGAAAAAATAAATTTGAATATTTCTTACCTCAAATGTCCACTCTTCTTCTTTATCTCCATCCAGAAGCATTTTTGTCTCCTTATACACCTTCCCTACTTCCAGTTGCAATGGGGACACATTAAATTCAATTCTTTGCAAGTTAAAGCCAATTCCAACTCCAATAGCCTTTAAGAAGCTCTCCTTTAAGGCCTAAAACATGTAATAAATGTATTTTATTCATACTGGCTGTTTTCACACTGTTTTATAAACATTACTTCTGAGCAGACACTGTAGAGCAAATACCTTTAAGACTTACACTACTGTAAATGTAAAGGTAGACTGATGCAAATATCAAGAGAAAAAGTTATCACTGTTGTTAATACCTAGCCTAATGCTGCAACCAGAGTTACTAAGTGGCACATACAGATATGAACCCTTTACCTTGTTCTGGGTATATGTTTAAAACTAGTCGTAAATCCTTCTAGAAATGTCAGCTGTACTATGGTTCTCAAAGTCATTCTGACATTAAAAAAAAAAATCACTAAAATATAAAACCCATTAAAGTATTATCTCCACATGAACATTACCATAATGAAAATAATAACAAAATATATCAAAAGAGAATGTGCAGGTTATAGCACTTCAGTCTTTAAATAGTAAGAAAAGTATTACCCAGTGTCGATGAAACATATCCAGCTGCATCCATTCATTACTCATAGACTTGATTACACACCACTCTGTTTCAGTAAACTGTCGCTCCATAATGCGAAAGAAATTTGGAATTGAGCTACTACCTATAAATTAGAAAGAGATATTTACAGACATTTTAGTAGCACATTAATTACCTGTTGTTATTGCTCTAGAAAAAACTCTTAAGAAAAAAAGATATGAACCAACTCTGCTCTACAATCTGAATTTATATAGTCTTGTTCAGGATGCAGTATGAAGAAAACTCCACTCCTACACCAGCATTACTGCATTAAAAATGTGAAATAAACATATTGTATATTTTCAGCATTCTCTAAAAAGGAACGTATTTAACCAGTGCTCAGCTACAGAATTAGCATATACAGTGTTTGACATCTGACAGCTTGATCTAGTAACATTTTATAAAGCAGCATACTGTTTGTCAGAATTCATCAAGCTATTCTGCCTCCTGCCCTTGGATGCTGGGATACAAAACACTTTTTTCAGAACATGTAGAAATACAACCTCCCAAATTTATCACATGCATATTAAGCCTTTTGGATTTATTCTGCAAGAAAAATGAGGTAGGGAGATGCCCATAATAACAGTAAGAAAGATAGCAAGGAAAAAAAACCCAAGACACCAAACCTTCAAAATCCTTAGATTAAATGTAAGCCTCTAAAAATAAGCACAGCTGTGTAGCATTGCAGCAGCTCTTCAGGGGCTACACCACTTTTCCCCACTAGTCTAAATATATTTTGCAGAAGACACTACAGACTGTTTGGTTATATTGATCAATGGCATTTCTATAATACACTGGAAGCTATGGACCTCATTACATGTTTGGCTAATCACCCACGGCCTATATCATTAATCAGCATACCATGCAATCTGTCCAATAGGGCTTACAGCTGACTAAACAGACAGTAGCAGAAAGCAATCTATTTTCTTTTGCATGGACAATAAATATCTGAATAGAGACAATTCCACATATTGAGACAAAATTTTTCATAAATTACACAATGGTCTTATTAAAAAGAAAATATTAGACTTATTTAATCCAAAACAGTCTCCTCTCCCAATACCACACTACCTTTAAGAAGCCATCACTAAATAATTATTTAACGAAGATGCAGATTCTAAGCCTAGCTCTGCCACTGATTCTGTGAGTGACTATGGGCAAGGAACTTTCCTTCTCTACACTAACGTTCCCCATCTTAAGCCAGGGTTAAGCATATTAACCCTTCTCTGTAAAGTGGTTGTCTTCTACAAAAAATTCTAAACAGTACATAAAAACAGGTATTGGCAGCAGTAATAATTGATCTGAACGAACTAATGTCACACTTAAAATACACACTCAGGTTTTCTGACGATTTCCAGATCATATTGCCAAGTGTAATCTGACACACACATCACACAAGACATGGCAGCGACACTTCAGAGATGCCCTCAATTTCATTTATAGACTAAAGTGAAGAGAACATCTTAAGACAGAAATTTTGTTGACAGTTGCAGTAGTCAGCTAATGGAATGATCTAAAACAATCTAAGGACAGAACTAACTTGCCTCTCTGGAGAAAATGATGATACTGAAAAATAAAAGCAACCACAATTTCAAGTATGTTCTGATGGATTACCAAAGCAATGAAATATCCATCTACTTAGACAATCCAACTTCCCTAACACAATGAAAAATAACAACAAAAAAAATTGTTCCAATTGAAGAAAGGTTATAGCCTGTCATCCCTGAGTTTATATGGCCCATTTTATGATCAAATAACTGTGTTAACACCTGCTTCAAATAAGCCACATATTTTTTCTTGCTCTTCTTCTCTCAAGTATTTAAAACAACAGTGATGAGGCAACAGCCTGTTCAGGTGATTCAAATTACAAAACATTCAAGAATGTCCTGGTGTACCCTTTCTCTTCCATTACCTTCAGAGTTCTCTCACTTTCAAAAACCCAGGGCTATCCACACTACCAGAGAAGGCTATCCAAGACTATCCACAATACAGTACCTTCAGCACCTAGAGGTGTATAATGCCTCCTGTGTTGTCACCATCCAAACCTTATCGCATGTGGTGAGTACACTCGATAATTAAACTGTTTAGCATACCAAGGGTATATCAAACCCATATGCTACTGCCTTTTCACTCCTTACCCCTTTTTTGTCCTAGGTTTCTTCAATTGTTCAGCTATCCTTCGTGATGCTTATGTTCAGACTTACACAGTACTTTCCCCTCCACTCGTCATCCGTCATGTCCCTCCTCTGAAAAGCTCAGGCACCGCTTCCTCCTGAACTGCCCTCCCATCCCATTTCCTTCCTAATACAGTACAGTTGCTTTGCTCTGAGGAATGGATCAGACTAGAGGAGCCAGGACTACTCTCCACAAATTACTAGCAGTACCATAGCCTGCCTAGTCCATTTCCCCATAATTGCCTCAATATCAGAGAAAGGAAGATTCACAGAATCATGGAAAAATTTAGGTTGGAGAGGACCTTTGGAGACCACCTGGTCCAATCTTCTGTTGAAAACAGAGCTCTATGTTAGGTTACCCAGGGCACTGTCAACAGAGTCTTTCATCCCTTCTCCAGGCAACTTATTCCAGTGTTTTACTGTTCTCATGGTGAGGAATTGTTCTACTGAGACAGAATTCCCCCTGAAGCAACATGAGTTTGTTGCCTCTTGCTCTGTTCCGGAGCAACCTCATGAAGACAGCTACCTATGTCTTCTCGACAGCTACCTTTCAGGTAGACTGGGATTAGATTCCCCTCCTCAGAAATTTTCTCCTCTTCAGGTTCCACAAACCCAGCTCCATCAACACAGGTCGAGTTCCCCAACCTCTAATCACCTTGGTGGCCTTTCACTAATCCCTCTTCAATGTTCCCATGTCTCTCATGGCCTGGGGGATGAGAAGCGAACAAAATTAGAAGCAGCAGAAAGTTTTCTTTTAGATGCTACCCTTTCTGCTTTTATTCTGGGAACAAAAGCCTCAAGCGTACTTGTCACAATTTACAAAAACTTTCTTTGAAAGAATGGGAATAACTCCCATACAGCATTTATTCAGTTGGTTTTAAATTTGCATTTCTAAATTACCTCTCATTTGCCAACTTATTTCAGAAATAAACTCTTTTATCAATAATTATACAAACACTTGGATTTACTTCTGTGACCATTTCAATTCATTAATAATCCAAGTTCTAGATTACAAAATAATTACATTTCATTAAAAATATACCAAAGAACTTTCATGACAAATTATTTCATTTTGCATACTTTAGAGCTAACAGCTATTTTGGATACAATTTTGGATTACACACAGTATAGTCTACAGACGATCATCTGAGGCACAGGGAGAGACAGGGTACCAGGGCCTTCACTGAACAACTGAGCTTCCTATTCTGATGATAACTTTCTAAGACCTTCCTGAGTATTTTTCCTCCTGTGTTTATTGCCTGTATTTTTCTCTCAGAGAAGTTTAGGAAAAGTGCTAAACATTTTTGGTAATCTCAAAGCCTACTCAAACTTAAGAGAAGAAAGAAAAAATGTGCCTCAATGTTTTAATGATCTTCATGAAGCCACAGTATTTTCTACAAGGGAAATACAAAGACCATGTAACAGAATACAAAAGAAACTAGAACGCAAGTTGGAACTCTGATAGGAAATAAAGGCAAGACAAAGAAGTATTTGTAAGGGTTATCAACCAGACAAATTAATCTTAAAAGTACTTTTAAAAGTTTCAGAGGATCTTCCCCAAGACTTAAAGTATTCACTGCAAAAATGATATAACATGATAAATATTTGCATAAACATAGTTAGGTTTTGGCTTTACCTTCAGACTTTTGTTAACCAAAAATGTGAACTCAGTATCTGCACTTCACTGTGCAGTGGTTTCTTCTTCTCTACAAGACAATACCAATTTTCTAAGAGAAATTTGGCTGCAGTGTGGAGTTCTGGTACATAAATGCTCTAAAATCCTTAATGCATGCAAACTTTAGTATTTTTCTAAGAGCAAGTTCTAAGAAAATTCTCTAAATAGATCTATGAACTGGAGAAGCATAATAAAAATGAACTGACAGTAAAAACTTGAAAAACAGATTCTCTGAAAGAACAAATGCTTTTATTGTCATGCACATGTATAATACAAATACTTCCAGAAATACTTCATCTTTACGTTTTCAATGATTAATGATAAGGCCAGACACTCACTGAAACTTATGTAATTGTACTCATGTTTCTTATTTAACTTACAGCAGTAAAGAAGAGAGATTCCTTTAAGATATGCCTATGCAGGTTGTAGAAAACTGTTCATATGATCTGTCCGTGCTTCTAAACATCCATGCATAAACAAGACCCAGAGCAGACGCCATACAGCTGCGTTCACACAGTACTGAGCCCTTGCTCATACAATCCAGCACTCTCTTCCCAGTGCTCAGGGTTATTCAGAAAACCACTTAAGCGTTGAGCGAAAAAATTATGTGGGTATACAACTATGTGGAAAAATTTAATTGAAATGCTCAAACTGCATTTCAAATATTCCTTCTTGTAAGCCATATTTACAGCTTCTGAAGAATCGGAATTTAGATTCTGATTTCAATAAATCCCATATACTTACAGTAATCTTGTCCACGTCAGTGGCAAAGTGATTCCTGTAACACAAAATGTGTGCACTTCAGAAAAAATATTTGTGTAAATTACTTATTTAAATTGGTGAGCATCAGGATATTGCACAACATTTATCTGATTGGTCAAACATCTGACTAGGCGGAGGTTGATCACTGAAATGAAATAAATTCAATTTTGTGATTTTTAGGAATACATAAGAGAGATAAGACATGTTTTCATATGAGATTTCAAAAATAAATGGAGCTGGAAGCAGCAAAAATCAGGAAGCTTGTTCCACAGATGGCTTACGATCAATGGGAAAAGATACCTACCCCCTTTAACTATTAAAACTCTGAAAAAACACTCACTCACCTTTTGTTGGTTTGCTTTAAGAGAAGAAAAATTGTGATGGGAGCAGATCTATGAAAATACTGGATAAAAGGTTTCAAAAAAATAAATGAGAAAAATGCTGATTTAGATTCTATAGGGAATTGAGAGAGTGCATTTCAGCAGACAGAAAAACTGAGCTAGTGGCACAAAAGTTATTAACATCACAAGGGAATGGGAGGATAGGGATGAGATTTTTGAATTAAGCATGAAACCAAACTTGCCTGAGTTGAGGGGATTAATAAAAATAAGCTTCATTGTGACTGAGAGTTTTCTTGCTTTGAAATTTATTGTATTGATTACTGTAAATTAAGTATTCTGTCAAAAATCTAACAACATGTCTTTTCACAATTACCCCTATTAATACCTAAAAATAAGATTTTTATTTAGCATAGAAGCCTAATCATGAAATTGTTATTAATAAAGGCAGTTTTTCTTTTCAGAAATGCATATATCTGTTCAGTCATCAACCAAATAATTTCACTATAAACCTTATGAAAATCTGAGTTAACAGCTAGAAATTTTGAATGTGGCAATCCTGGCAATGTAAACTTCAAAACTATTTCCAATGCTTTCTATAGATACTTCTTACTTGCCTATGCCACTTAATTTCCTAATTTACAGTTAACATATTGTTCAAAATTTACATAGCTTCTTTTCAAGAGAAACTGGGAAACAAACTTTAATTCTTTTCAATACTGAGCAGAATTATATTGCCCTTTCTCTCTCATTTGAAAATACATTTTCATTTGTACATGTTTTTATAGTTCACTCCTTTTCTCCTCTTTACACAAACTGTTGTGCATTCTTTTTGGATTTGTTCATAATAGCTAATATTCTGAAAGCATTTCTCTAGTTTACTGTAAACTCCTCACTTAAAAAAATTCTGTTACAGAGTATGACATCCTCTAAATACTGGAAGCAGTTTTTGTTTTTACATTGGATCATCTTGCTGAAAAGCAAGAGAGTCAACTAGAAAACTCTAACAAATTTAACCAAAACATACTACAACTTCTTTTCATAATAATTCACTGACAACAATTTGTCCCAGTATGATTGCCAGTATGTTCATTTGCATTAGAACAAAATTGACTGGGAGATTTAGCTATTCAATGGCTTAACTTTAAAAATCTTTTTTCCCTGGAATATATAGAGCTCTGACTCCTTCCCATAAAATTCATAAACTTGCTTCTTAGGGAATGGTAGCCAACACAGGAAAGGCATCTAGCAAATCTCTGACCAGTTCCTCCAGTTGGTGTTTAAAATACTTTGATATTCATAAGAGAAGCTACAGGTTTTATCCCTGAGACCAAGATATATTTTCATTGATTTTTCCTTAATCGACAAACACTTAAGCCTCACATCCCTATCACATCATAATGCAGATGTGAAATTATAGTAGTTCACAGAAAAAATTAAATGTAAAATTAACATAGTTGTGAAGGCAATCAATTTCTTACATATATACAGCGATTTCCCTGCTAATAAACTTTAAAGCACTTTAGATCCTTAAAAATATAATCTGAATAATCTTTCAAAAATTGTCTTTTATGCATTAAAAAAAAAAATCTAAACCAAAAGTTTAGATTCATTAAATTAAAAATATACAACACCCCAAAAATTTCAGGAAGAGTGAGAACAAATAGTGAGATACTGGAAAAGAGTCCAATATACCTGTAAACATGCTCTACACAGGTAAGTGTGCACATTCATGTGTGTGCATATGTGTGTGCATTTTGGATTTTTTGCACAAACTATTTACATTGAAATATATAATGCCATCTTTTCCACTGCAATGACAACGGGGTATTTTATTAATTTTTTTTGTAAAGACTAGGCCAAAAATCTGCTTTGCATTTTCCCTGTAAAACAGCAAAACCTCAGACCAGATATAAAAGACTGATTTTAAAGATGTAGGAGTGAAGAATAAGAAAACATACTACATTCCCTAATCCTATTGGAGAAAATGCTTTAGAAATAGTAGAAAAATACAGGGTAATTCTTCACCATTTTTCTACCTGATAAAAAAAGTCAAGCAAGCTGCATTCATAGGAAGATAAAAGACAATCAGAATTAAGACACATGTAATTTATGATGCAATTAATAGTGAAGATTACTATCCATAGAGCTAATACAGAAATCTTCATACTGGTGTGCTGTTTACATTGTTGCAAACATCAGGTCGATGATAAATCATCTTTGGTGATACAATGCACAGTAGTAATTGTCCAGTTGTACCTGAGTTATTAAAACCATGACATGCCTTCTCAAAAATAGTGAGAAGAGTAGATAACTTTCTACCAGTTTTACAGTCTTCAAATTGTTTTGGTCAGATACAAATTAACTAGCTTTTACTGTAGTCTATATCCAAAACTATGGAAATGGAAAGCTAAAAGCTACTACTGCCAGCTCATTGATCAACTAATCCCCTGAAAAACAAAACAAAACAAAACAACCAAACCAAACCCCAGAATGCTAACAGACTCCTGACTGCCTTGAACTGTATAAAAGAAACAGGTCAGTGATCAAGAACTCATATCTAATCAATACTAATGTCCTTTCAGATGGTAAATGGGCAAAGTGACAATGTGAAACGTACTACCTAGCAAAATGAGACACAAGTATGAACTGATCAATCTACTTATTAATGTGAAACACAGGCTAGCTATAAATTCTGCAACTAACAAACTGTATAGGATGAATACATTTTGAGTCCTGGACTCTTGGGCTGACAATCCTTTTGGTGCAGGACACGAGCTATATTTGAACATGTTTTAATATCTCTAAAGAAAACCAAAGTACACTGATACAGAGAAAACATTTCTTCTGCAACAGATGCCCAAGGCCTAATTGTTTATTAATACCAACTAATCCTTGTACAGATGTTTAGAAACTGACAACCCAAGACAAATAATTAGCTAGATAAATGACTAACTTAGAAGAACCAGATAGAAAATTAACAAAGCATGTTTTTCAAATCTATTAGCTCACACAGCTTTACTGTGAATTGTAAATTGTATTTGCATTCTGTCACCTCTCCGCTTGCTGCCAGTATACCGAAATTCTCCCAGTGATATATGTTAAACATCCATTCTTGTAACTACTGATGACATGCTTTATCTTGGCCTTAGAGAAGCAGCACTAACTTTAAGATGTGAGAAAATTTGAGGTTGCCCCCTTTGAATTACTCAGCATTTCCCAGATTGTAAAAATGGAAAAGCCATAAAGAGACCGACATAATTTGATGACATTTGGCATTTTCTCTGCAGTTAGGATTGTTAAGTCTTTGAAACCTTAGCAGTTTCTCTAATATTGCAATTGCATCACTGTGATTGGGTCTAACAGCAGTGATGAATATTTAAGCAAGGTGCCCTGATAGTCATTGTTAACCAAAAGCAAGTAAAGAATCATAATGAATTAGATCTCTACCTCCAAAACAGCACTGGAGAAATAGCAATTTTGACACAGGTATGGCTTAGATTAAAAAAAAAAACAAAAACAAACAACCCAGAAGAAAAGTCACAAGCTATTAACTGGATACCTCCCATCTGATCAATTTACAGGCATGTAGTGTATGGTCTGCAACAGATAGCTGCATTTTGTCATTTGTTCTGAAAATGCAAAAAAATGCCAGATCACCTCATATTTTGTTCAGACTCCACCATACTTTTACATGTTCATTGCATGCCAAACATTTAACTGTAATGTATACTTGCCATTGAAGAGCCTATTGACATAACCACACCTGAATGCAAGTGCATGGTTTTAGCCTGCTTCTGAGTAGATAAAAGTATTTAAAATACATGGGGTCTTAATCACTAAGATGATTCAGGAATCCCAAATTCTTTTAATGAAATGAAATTGCTTATAACTAAACAGTAATAGCAAAAAAGATAATGAGCAGTAACGAAATAAGAAACCCTTTCTTAACTTGTCCGTGTCAATGGTTATACCTTTTACTTGCTTAAGCTCTTTCCAAGAGGTTGTATGACCACAGCTAGCAGAGCTGTAGGTAGTCACAGTATTTCAGCAGAAAGGTAAATTACCCCATGAAAATGTCATTTTAATCAGTTTTCCAGTATAGAACATATCAAACAGTTAAAGCAATCATTTTTGTCAGAACAGCAGGAACTCTACTTCCTTTCAACACTCATGAGGTTATGATGCATCACACTAAAAATAAACACAAAATCCCAAAATCTAAATAAACACAAAAATAGACTTTCTTTTATAAAACCATTATGGTTGTGAGAACACAACTGTAGATGTAAAAAAAAGTCAAACATGCTCAGATCTCTTTAAAGGTAAAAGACATTTAGGAACATAACATTTTAATGGAACTAGATCTTCTTCTGTTGCTCTTTAAAAAGACAATAAAAGCCTCAAGATGTTGCTAGTGCAAAAGCACCCACATATCAGGTATGTGCCTGACCATCTATAGCCTTACACTACAGTAATACTACCAAGCCACCAGATGTCTTAAACATTTTATTACATTTTGTGAAATAATGCACTAGAGGGCCTTTCTACACATACAGAAAGATTATATTGACTGAAACATCTGAAAACTAATCCTTCACTTAAAAATAAATATTTTAAAGAAAAATAACCACTTAATACCATCTACTTCCAGATGGTATTTGTCCCAGAAAACAGACAAACAAAAACCCACTGCTACGAGGATGACCACCCAATGTCAAAACTGGATCACTTCGTACCTCCAGCGAACAGAAATCAGATTAATTCTCACACTATACAATATACAACATGTGTGTGTACATATATATGTACATGCATATTCATATATATGTATACAAAAAAGTATATCTATGTATGTATATACACAAACACACTGGTATGCATGTATGCATGTGCATATATATATACACACGTATATATGGTGCTGCTGGAGATACACAGACGGAAATTCAAGTGCAAGGTGGATGACAAGAAGTTCCATTTTTGCATTGAATCAGATATACTACAAAACAACATTATCCACATTGTATTGCTAATGGTTCCTACTGAACCATAAAAGTATTGAGATAATAGTAGCAGGAAAGGGTAGGTACTTTAGGGAAAATGTGATTATAGGGAAAGTATTCCCATCTCTAAGAAACTAGTACCACTGCAGAACCTGGGAGTGCATTGGGATCTGCTTGGTACTTGGTATATAAATGTTATGTTGGACAAAAGAGGGGGAGGAAAAGCCAATTCTCAGTACTAAGTCATCTTCACCTTCCACATAAATTTGACTACATGATTCACACTTCCTAACACCTCCTTGATTTGACTAATGCAGTTTTCCCTCCCTGCCCCGGAAGCTCTGCGACCTTAGAAAGCACAAGCTGATTCAGACTGAACTGCTTTCTCTGAAAGAGTCTGATGAGATCTCTCTCTTCTAAATTCAGTGTTTGGTGTGGAACTGGTCTTCAATATTGAGACACATGCACTCTGGGACTATGTCCTTTCACATCATGACATCCTACCGCAGGTAATCAAGCCGCTGAACATCAGAGTCCTTTGCAATGGCAAAAGTCAGGACACTGCACAGAGCCTGCCCCAGAACATGAATCTCACAGCCATATCCAGTAAAAACATCCCTTATCATTTTCACCCTTAAAACATCCCCATTCCTCTGTATACACCTTCCTTCCCTCTTTTCCCCCTTCAAAATGAAGTCCAAAAAACCCCACAAGATGACAGAAGAAGTATTAGTGTTTTAAATTCGAGAATCAATCTCTCCTATGTAACAGTGAAAGTAACTATGTAAGAACGTGCTTTAAAAAAAACCTTTTAAAGCCATTTGCTTGGCTCGCCAGCAGCTGAAAGACTTTGGCCCACTTGGCAGCTAAAACCCAGCATGTTTTGTTTGGTCTTCCCACAGAGAAAAGATAATAGTCAGCTAGTCATTCAGCATGTTGTCCCCCTGCATCCTTCCCTGCTATTAACACAAAAATCAACTTCTGCATAGCTCCAGACCAGGCACCGCAGGAGCTGTCTTTTATCCAGCCAACAGACTATATAAGAAAAGATGCAAGAGAAAGATAAATGTTTTGCAACGTGGCAAAAACAGAGCACAGCCCACAACTGAAAAAACCTCAATGGTCCATTCACCTTTATCAGTTATATCTACTCTTGCAGATACTATCTCCAAGTGTTTGCTATGTTTTTATTAAATTGTTTTTTGCTAGGAAAAAGATCTACATATTTAGTACAAACCTCAACAATTCTGATGGACAGAAAAACTATACCGAGCAAGTACAATTTTTTAATGCACTACAAGATTGAACTTTCCATCAAAATGCAACACATCATGTAACACAGGCATGAATGCCTAGAACTTACAGCACCAATCCAATATAAGGCAAGAAAACAGCTACCTGCAGAAGTAGCAGAAGTCTCCTGGTCCTAAACTTTCCTGAAAACCTGACATGACAGCAGCAACCTGTCACCTTTAGTGAGGAAATATAAAAATATTTGCCTTGTCAAAAATCAGAATTTCTCTTAGAAAGCAAATACATCAGGGACATCCAGCTGAGGCTATATTTTTTTACAGTTACTGAGGGGAGATGTTAAATATTTAAGATGCTTTTCTACCATGTCATAAGTCAGCTTAAAAATCTGTAGATCTGTCTCTAAAACATTGTCTCCCAACCTTGAAACTAATAAGAGCTCTGAACTGTAATTCTTGCACAGGCAACATCCAAACAAGCTTCTGACAACATGAATAAAGACAGCTTCTATTTTCCAACTCTTGCAACAAATATATGTGAGCTGAAGCTATTGGAAATGGGCAGTGTTAGTAAGAAACTCTTTGAAAAACAAATTCTTAATACCTACATAATAATTACTTAAACTTGGCCTTCCTTTCACATCTTTCTACCAGACTTCCTTAATTTAGAAAGCCAAAGGTAACTGTCATTAGGGTGGGCTGAGAAGTATTTTTAGTTCTGTTAAAAAAAGTAAAAATCCAATTCTCTTTAGCCCCTCATTTTGAATGTAAAACTTAATTTCCCAAAAGACCAGTCAAGGAATAAATTTTGATTATTGTAAATTCAGTGTGCAGAAGGATTTCAGAGAAAAAAAACACACACCAAAAACCAAAACCAGACAAACATTCTCATAGTTCCTCTTTGTTCTACCTCTTATTTTTACTAAAAGCTCCTGGTTTAAGTTTTTTCCTTTCTTAATTGTTAATCTATCCCTCATTTTAAGCATATCTATTCTCTACAAGTTCATTTTTACTGTTCTGCATTTTGCTATCAGTTTCTATTTTAATCCAAATAGGTTTATGTTTTCCTGTTAAAAAACAGTCATAAAGGATTAAGATAGGCTTTTTAGAAGGAAGCAATTTCCCCTCAAATAGGAGATTTAATCACAATATCAAATTTTCCTTTCACGGTTTATCAAGCATTGGTGCTTAATCAATTACCAGAATGTGCAAGTGTTTTGACAAACATGACGTAATTCCAGGTTAAAACAGGGTTAGAAATGTGACTAAATAAAGCACAATAATGAAACTGCTATATATTGTTTAAGAGTAAGATGGCTGTTTAAGATGCCTGTTTCTTCCCATTTTCAAACAGAACAAGAACAAAGAAATTCCTCCCTGTTTACCCAGTGTAAAGTCATATGACCACTATGATTTGTTAGTTCAACAAAGATATTAGGTAGATGTTTTAACACTACTTTACATCTAAAAATGATGTGTTTTCACATTTATAAATTCTGACTTCCTTAATCAATGTAACATATAATCTAAATCCTTTGTTAATTTCTTCATCCCAAACAGTGCATTTACATATCTATAGCTGTACCTTTACCTAACAATTTGGCAATTCTCTCTTGTAGTAAAAGATTAGATGCTGACTGCTGCTATGATATTTACTGAAATACAATAAAAACGAAAACAGTTAAAACTTTGAACTTTGCTTAAGGTAAAGTTAAGGCACCATAAGGACAAAAGCCCTCCAAAGAATAATCTGTTTTGGCATTTCTTTCTAGGTCAAGAAATTCTTATTGCAAAAGCTGAAAAGCAGCAATTAAGAAAGTATTACAAGTTCAAAAACTTGAACACGGCTGCAAGATAAAAGACATGCCAAATACCGTGACTACGATGTAGGTGTGCCTAACTCTCCATTTAGTTTATGACTAACACAAGAAACAGCACAAAGTTTATAACTGGCTGGAGAGAGAGAGAGCTTCCCTCCACTAGCCAGACTGAAGTATACTTCAGTATTTAGCTTCTTCAGGTGGGACTTAGATACTCTGATTCACATGTGACATATCTCTGTTTTGAAGACGGCTATCATCTCTTGTATTATCTCACCTCATTGCTGAAATAATGAGAATAAAAGGAGAAAAATTTGTTAAGTTCTGTTTATATTTCTTTGCCTCAAAGAAAAGCAGTTTCAAACAATCAGGTGTTTGCACATAATAGCCTACTTTCTTAAAAAAACATTTCAGGAAGTAATTTTTAGATCAAACTAATTTTCTGTGAAATCCACATGCAGAAAGTTTACCCTTTTGTGTCTTCTAATAAGCAAACCTAGCATTTAACTGAAAGATTAATGAGAAAAGCTAATTTTATTGCATGTCAAAGATTTAATTCTGGAATTACATTGTGATTGGAGACATCTGGACCAAAGTTAACTGTAATGCAATAGGTAAGAAAGATTGCAGGCTGATTATGAAGGATCAGGAATGAACTGTTAATTTATTTACCTTTGTAATTCCATCTAAGCTAAAAAGTTGCATTACTGAACAGAAATTCACTTGAACAGCAGGAAAGCTCTTTAACCTAAGATCTAAACTTTCTTCAAATGCTCAAAGCAATCTCTATTAAGCTATAATTATTTGCTAAGTCTCTGAAAATATTCTACTTTACAGAGTTTAAGTGATTGGTAAATCATCATCCCACACACCACTTAAACCAAGTTGACATGTCACAAAATTTCTTGTCCATAAGTTAAAAATCAAATACATTATCACAAGCTGAGTTTTTCTACAGGATTTAGTAGCACTGTGAGAATCCTTCTCACTTCTTTTGTGAAAGGGTTAAAATAATTTCAGATGTATTACCTCTCTTGCCAAATAATGTCCATAATTACTTCCATTAACAAATTTACAGTACAGTGTGCATTTTCCCAAATGATTCAAGAGTTCATCTTAAACTGATCTAAAGAGAGGAAAAAAAATCATTGTTCTCAGTAATTCTTCAAAAACAACAAACTGAAAGCCTGATTTAAATCTACAATAACCTGCCAGATAAAAGGTAACAACGCACAATACCTGAAGAGGACGTTTTCCTTTTCTATCATTACTACATTATTTAGTTCAATATCTGAATAGAGAAAAAAGGTGACAAACTGTTGCATACCTGTGGAACTTTTGTAGAACTGTCTCTATTTGCACTGCTAAGAATAGCTTCTTGAGTGGCCAGCCTTCACCTTTGAAGAATGCTATGTCTTGCAGTAGTTTCATTTTTCAGATATTAATAATGCAGCAAAAGTAATACGGAAAGAGGTGGCTTCTTATTGCTCATAAGTAAAACAGAAATAGCACATTAAGAAGTGACACAAAATTTTTATGTGCACCAGGTCTCCTTGTTACATACTACCACACAATTTATTTCTCAAAACTTTCAACTGCATGATATTCTCTTGTATATTTGCACTGCATATTTTGTTCACTGTTTGAACAACAAAGGACTATAAGAACTGGAATAATGGAGACCTCAATCGAGATTCTGTTGGATAACATCACAAGATGAGGTACTTCATATTTAAACAAGCATTTTGAAAAAACAAAACCCAAAAACCAACAAACAAACCTACTGTAATGTACTTTGTACACAGGGAACTCTTTGTCCTTGTAGCTATTCCAGAAAAAGAGATTTATAGCGGATTCACTTTCAGAAATATAATGTACTTAACAACTGCAGAGCAAGAGCACCACTCAGTGGAATTATCAGATAAAACAATACTGGTAAAGTTATACATTCATACTACAGCAGTAAAAAGAGTTCGAGGTAATTCTAAGACAAAAATCTTTCTCAGAAAAATTTTAGGTGAAAATAATTCTAGCTTAGTTCATACTACAGAGACTATAACTTAAAATTCTATCCTTAATACCTCTTATTTGCTGGCTCACTTTTCCACATAAAATTACTATGTTTTCATTACTATCATATTCTTTTCTAAAAATACAAATTATAATTCCAAAAAGGAAGACATATGACAATAAACAAAACCTCTTTAAAATTTGGAACCTGGTATTTTTTTATTTAATTCACAAATATTTATGTAAAGTTACATAATGTGGAAAACAACTGCATGACCAGGTGCTGTCATATTATGACAGTTATTTCTTATGCATGACAAGAATAGAAGTTCCTTTCTCTCCTTATGAAAAGACAGAAAAGATGCATACAAGCTGTTGACAGCTAAATTACTTCAGGACAGACTGTGCTAGCTGTGGAACTTCATATATTGGAAAAGAAAGCCAGAAATTTTGTAATGATGCATTTTGTACTCGTCTGTATATACTGTGAAGCTTGCCACCATGCATTCAGATGTGGATACAGTAACTAGGCCTAATAGTCTCCTCTTCTGTTAATATATACCTAGATCTCTGATGAAAGAGGGAGAGGTGGATGAAGTAGCCACAGATAAAGGTGTATAAAGGACCCATGTTCAGAAATCCTAGAGGGCTGCATCTGTCACTAGCTTGTTTCAAATTGGTCATCTGGATACATAGTTTTTCAGGATCACTTTATTACAAAAGCACCAATTCCATCATTTAGTCTTTGGAATCACGAGCATCTCCAGAATAAGCACTGTTTTTCTCTCTATGGGTAAAAAACCTGAGACCTGTTTGTATCAGCTCTTAAAGTTTTACTTGTCTCACCAGCTCCTATCCACAAATTAAATGTGAGTGCAGCTGCCCAAGGGGATGTGGCAACATTTCCTTTAGGGTAAGGGGTCATGGCTGCTGCCATCATCAATTCTAGGACACGTTGGCAGGAGCCTCTCTTGCTACTCAAGAAGTTAAGAACTGAATGCTGTATCTAAACCCCTTTTTTTATTTAAATTAACTAAAAATTTAGTTCAGTTTCACTGCTTTTCCTCCATTTCTGCTGAAATTAAACTCTTGCCCAAATCCTCCTTTGAACTTCAGGTTCATGTTTTTTAGAAACCCCAGGGCAGGCAATCAAAAAGCTAAATGACAGAAGCAGAATAGCAACCAAAACATCATTGATAGGATGACCTCAAGATAATTTTCCCCTAAATTTAGCCTGCTAAATTTGACATAACTAAGAGTAAGAAACAATATGTACTGACAGCCTAACTGATTCTATACCTCCTATGACAGCAGCGACTAAGGACACTGAATGAAGAATAGACACAGACAAAAGGTAAAAGAACCTTGATTTGTTTTGATGCTGCCTGCAGAATGAGCAATAGACCACTGGACATTGAGTTATCCACTATTTCAGCGATTTAAAGTGAGGGAAATGAGAAAGGAATAATTAATAAGTAAAA